>NC_040022.1:22954828-23254828 GCF_000972845.2 Larimichthys crocea | reverse complement strand
TAATCAAGTGGTAATCTCTTTGTGTGGAAAACTGCACTTCCCCAAACGGCGACTTGAGGCTGGCTACAAAACATGTCAACCTCCATAAGCTCCCATGTTCAAGTGTCCAACTTCACAGCAGAAATAAACATGTTTACAGCCTGGTACAAAAAACAGTTTTGGTCTCCAAAGATAATTTTCCCGTTCATGACAACTGTACTAAGTCTGAATTTCTGTTTAACCCACACATTCAAATTATATTACAGGTTAAAGTTATGCATAATTAGCAGTGTGGTTGCTTTGATTGACAGGTGGAGGCTGTTACAGGCGGCATGTTTGAGCACCGAGGTGTCATTCAGCCCGCCTCAGGTCTACTGATCCATGTCTTTGCCGCTATTTAGAAAATACCTTGCAGTGGTGTCATGGAAACCACGTCCATTCTTTATACTGTTAATGGTAAAGGATCCTTTAGTGATGACTTTGCTAAGTTTCTTTGAAATCAAATCAGCATTGAGCCATTAGGGTTGTACAGTACACAACTGCCTTTAAATATTGCATAGAGCAGATTAACTTTATCACAAGAACTGATATTGTTGTAAAACATAATAAGCACGTATTGATCTTTTTTTTTTTTTTTTGCTTTAGTAGTCACCAGCTATTATATTTGTCTTGACATTGTAGAAGGAAGACTATAAAACAGCACAACAACACAATTCCATGTTATCTCTCTAAGTATGGGAAATAGAAATACATAAACAGAACAGAAACAGAAATACATAAATGGATAACTGATGATTAATAGTTATTATAATACTGTTTTGTTTTTTGTGTGGGCAAAATGCATTTTACACAATCATTTTCATAAATGTGAACAGATATTTTGTGAACAGTAGAGTACATCACATGTTTTCCCAATAAATTAGAGAGTATTTTATATAAAATATTTTAAATAAATAACACAGAAAACAATATTTTTCTATAAATAAATAAAATTGATTTGATTTGATTTGATATATCTAGTTAACAGTAGATGGCAGCAACACAAACACGCCTTTGAGATTTCTGTGATCAGGAATCCAGAAGAGGAAGAAGGAGGAGGCAGAAAGAGAGGAAGGTTTTTAAAAGGGTGTGTTTCTACTGTTTGAGAGTCTGAGGCAACTACAGGACACAGCCTCACATGTCGTGAGCGGAGTTTTGCTGAGGATCAAAACAGATTCACACTGTTCAGGTTTGTATTTAACTTCTTGTTTTTCAGAAAAATGTTTGGAAGTGTTTTGCACTGCAGTACACAACAACACAGCTGTCATATGGTTCACTAAAGTTGTGTCTTGTGTTACAGACAGTACAGTAGCTCCTTTCAGTGCTGTCCAGAGATGCACGTACTACAGTAGCTGTGAGTTGTTGGATTAACCTCAGTGTGTGACTTTACTCATGTCTTCAGTTTGATCAGATGTGTGGAGATGGAGCACAGCAGCAGTGTGAGCGACTTTCAGCAGCTGTGGGGAGGTTGGACCATCCTGGTGAACTACCTCTACAGTGACCCCAGGGTAATATGTCTCTTTATTCTTTATTTTATTTACTTTATATACATTCCCTCCAAGTAATGACAGCTGCATCGTGTCTTTTTTTGTAACAGGTATCCCAGCTGATGAACACAAGAATCGGGCAGTACCTCAGAAGCCACCCTGCCTTATCTCTGGCAGTGTTGCTGTTCAGCGCCATGGCTGCACTGCCTGTTGGCCTTTTCCTCACTTTTGCTCTTGTGACCATTATTATGTCGGCAGTATGTTTTGTTTTCTTTGAGGGTAGGTGTGATCAGGTTAAAAACAACATGTATCGTGATGTTTTATGACACCATAGCTGACTTTTTGCAGCCACTGAATATGTTATGTCTGTCTGTGTCTCTTAGCGTTCCTGTTGTTTGTAGGAGGCTTGAGTCTGCTGTGTGTGCTCTCCGGCATCGCCCTCTTCTCTGTCGTGGTTTCATTCATTGCTAAGGTGTTTTATATCACTGTCTCCAACTTCCTCAAATACTATTACCCACATCTGACACAGGTAATGTACTGTAGAAGAGTTATTTTATTATATCACAAAGGTTTGGGTCTTTAATTGCAGCCTTTAGGTTATATTCATCATCTGAACACTCTGTAATCATCAATAAGATATCATTAACTGGAGTTAAAAACAGTTCTGTTTAACTGGGTCACTGGAATTTATTATATGATCATCCTCTCTTCTATAATGGTAATATATCGTGCACACACTCATATTAAAATCTGTGATATTGTGTTTATTATCTTCTCTCTCCTTTTGTTTATTCCTACCAGGAAGGTAAACTCCAGGGGAAGGAGAGTGAAACAGAAGAGCATGACTGACAAAAATAAAGTAGCTTGATCCTCCTTCTCTCTTGTGTACAGAGTGAGCGTACAGAGGCCTTATATCAGCACTACTGAAACTTGATGGATGGGATTCAGACAACCCTTGAATGTAATGGAGGGCAGCTTGAGTCTGATATCTGCAGATCTTAACGGATTTTCTAAGGACAAAGACTCCCTGGTGGTTACTGTATCTTTTATATATGGTCCAGTAAGTGTAAAATGTCTACAAGAGCCAAAGCTAATGTGACTACTCTTTCAACTGCCTTAACTGTCAAATATTGAAGGTGTATTTAAATCTGACCCATACATATCTTGAAATGCTTATTTCAAGTACTAAAGTAAAAGAGGAAAATGTTGTGTAAATGTGAAAATGTGCACTTTATCCAAAAAGGTCTATTGCCTATCAGGCAAAAAAATCAAAAATCATCACAAATGATAATGAATGCACTACAAAATAAATGTTGCATGTTTGTTTGCTGTTACTGTAAAAGAGGACAATGTACATTTCTAATACGGCTTTGAATAAATGCTCATTGACTCTCACCAGTGTGCCATCTCATCTCTTCACCGTAAAATATTAGGCATCCAAAAGAATGCACTCTAGGTGCTATAGCTCTGGTAAAAATGTTGTTTGTCAGGTTTCGCTTGCTGTATAATGGAATAAATTGAGCTATTTGTTCTGTGTAGCTGGACATTTTCAGTATTTTTCCACATTTTTGACCCTTATTCCTGCCACGTTTTCCTGTTTCAATGGGCTCCCTACTGTAATAGGTGAGTGGGATGATGGGTATGAAATGTTTTTTTGTTCCTGTTTTGAACACATGTAAGTGCAACATTCTTAAGGACTTTTACTTCATTTGATTCCATGTAAACCCAACATGGTCATATTCTTGTTTCAAAGACAAAATGTTAAAAATGAGAATGAACATTTTTAAGTGTTGGATTATTAACAAATTACTTCTGCCTTTCTTACATTAAATATTTCACTGTGAAGTCAAAGACCATGCCATCTTTTACCGAATCAAATTTTAATTTCAGGGTTTTTTCTTCAGCCACTCCAACAAGCGTTACAAGAGCGCTAAAAACAAGGAGCGTTTGTACGGAGGGACAAAACACAAAAAATTCATGTGCACATTGTCCAAAGCACATTTCCCTCATCGTAAAACAAAGTATTTCAAACTTCGATTGTTCACATCCAGGTTTACGTGACAGCTAGTCTTCTTCCCCAACGTTCGCTGGTGTAGTATTGCGTTTCTTGGCACATTACCACCACCTGGCTATCAATGAAACAGTGTAAAATTAAAAAGCAAAATAGGAAGCCACTGGTAAAAACACTGATCCATAGCACTACTACGGTATGATTTCAATAATAAAACAAGAACACTTTAAGGTGATTCTCAGAAAATCTTTAATGGAGGTGATATCATGCAAAACAAACAAAAAAAAATGACAAAGAGTTGAAATAATCATTTAGGAATTAAAAAAAGTTAATAGGGCTTTAAGTTTAAAAGAGCACTGAGCATCATGATCACCTCTATTACTGAGCAATACAATGTCAGATCTGTTGGCTTGTTCATGCTCCAAACAAACAGCTCACTGAAATATCACAACCTGCTGCAGGAGGTTTCTCATGCCAAATATCTGTACATTTCTCCGTCTCCGTAAAAAGAAGAGTGATCATTATTCAGTCATTGATTATTGCTTTACTCTGACTTTATCCATTTCAACCTTGAGATAGCTGATCACTGCTGGAAGGTGTTCATGAGTTTGCTACTAGGGTACTACAGAGTTTGTGCTCTATCTACATCCAAAACGTGATGTAGCATTGATTTAAGATTGTATATCTATAATAAAGCTGTAGAACAATCGATGCATTTTCTCCAATACAGTAAGCTGAGGATAAAAAAAAAAGAATCAAGAAACACATTAAAAGTTTAATTTCAAATGAGATAGACATCATTTTAAAATACGGACATCTATAACAAAAAGATTGCTGGCATTAAAGTAATTTATTTGTGGTTTACGTCTTAAACTTAAGATGAAACTACAAATCCTCCTACGAGTTCTGCTTACAAAAATGTTCAGATTACCTGTTAAAATGTTCTAGAAAGCAACGTTTTTACAAAATGGATGCACGTGTTGATGTGAAACTTGTTGTTGTTGGCCTCCTTAAATATCTCCAAGAGAGAGTACATGTATTACAGTATATGCATACAGTTAGAGACAAAAGAAAATCCAAAAGTAAAAAAAGAAAAAAAAATACTGTGAGACACCGGACATAATCCTCATCAGGCACTCGATACATTACTCTTTATCTCACTCTTTAATAAGACTGTACATTTGTGCATTTCATTACCAAGCCAAACAAGGTACTTCTCAGAGTCGACCCTATTTGTGACATTATAAAAAAATAAAAAATAAGCGTATTCACCTCACATGTAAAAAAAAAAAGAGGAAAGAAAAAAAAAAAAGCCTTTTCTCCTATTTTGAACAGCAATGAAAAGAAGTTTAAGGCAAGATGCTGAACACAGAAATCCAAAGGTTGAACCAGGGATGATCTTTGTTCAGCTCTGGTGTTTGTTGGCATTTACCAGTTCCATCAGTAATCATCAAGAAGACTAGTGTTTTTCCCCAATAGCTGGCTCTCTGTCTCAGGGATCTTTTGCTGTAGGTCACGAGATTACAAGATGTCATCTCCACACCCCCTGAGTCTGCTGGGAGTCGCTGTCTCCTGTGCGTTTTTACGCCGGCAGGCTCAGCTTCTTGCCTTTCAACACTGAGGGGATGAAACACAAAGTGAGACCGTCAGCAAAGTAAGAACCATCACTGGGTTGGTATGTTTAATGCTGCCATGGTTGATTTATGCCATTTTGCTGGTTTCCCGTTTAAGGAAAGGAGGTTCCAAATCAGTGGTTGTACACAAAATACTTCCAAGAACTTCAGAGCCCCGGGAATTAAACTCAAAACAAAAAAGTCCCTTGTGCTTCCATCCAATCTAAAGAACCGTGTAGATTAGGCAAATTAGACTGATGACAACAATGGAGCTTGTGAGACACATTTACACACAGAGAGGTGTTGTTCTTCCCAATCTAATGTCATGTTTGAATAGATGAAAAGGAGACACATGGGGATGAAAAGGGAGACTGAAAACTACACAACCACTTTCTCCATAGTAGACAATCTGCATATTTATTTCTGCTTTACAGCCTAACTGCAATGAGTTTTGTTTCTCACGTTAACTTGTTTTTTCTCTCAATTCTTTTCTATATTTTGGTCTTTCAGTCAGAAAGCCAAATACTGTGTTACCTATGTTAACATTAAAGGCCTAATGTTGTGTTCCTAGACCATCAGAAAATGACTTCTTGGAAAAGGAATTGAACTCAGACTTGTGTTGGAAACACAAATATGGTTCCTGTGTTCCTCAACTAAAAGTTACAAGTACAAAGCACAAAAATAACCGGCTCTAGTTTTTACATCTTTGTCGTTTCAAAACAAACATTAGTGCATTAGTGAATGAATGGTCTTGAACTCTCTTGACTTTTTTTTCTAATGCGACTGTACAGAATGAAGGACAACATCCAATATGAGGCTTCAGCAGTCTGGGTTACATCAGGTAACATTTACAGTCTTTTTAGTACAAAGTTCCCTTTGTGGAGGGACAGTAACACAAAGAGTGAAGTCTTTACTAAAAAGACTGTGACTGGAGAATATTGATTCAATTCATTGAATTAAGACTGCTAAAGCGTCACATTAGCTTCAGCTGAACTTTAGATTAAGAACTGTAGGGTTTGTCCCCCATCTCTTACGTCTAAGGGATTCTAGGAAAGGATCGCTTCAGGGCCAGAGGGGACAGGAGAAATGATTACATCAGTTAATAACACTTTGAACACAAATATGCACATGGGTGTGTTACATTAAGATAGACTTGGAAATAATCTGAACCGGTCCTTTAAGTTTTTTACTGTAGCCGAATAAGAAAAACAAACACTGAACATCTTATTTACTGTGTATGAAAGTGAAACCAATAGAAACTCACCTTTGGTGACATAAAGGTAGAAGAAGTCACAGTACAGGATAGTCTGTACCACACCGGCCACAATGGCGATCATGTCGAAGAAGCCTTCGAAGTAGAAACGCCAGATCCAGTTGAAGAGATAGAGAGCCCGATACATGCCCAGGCAGAACAGGTAGTGGGTGGTGATTGTTTCCGCCTCGCCGGTCTTGCTGATCATAAAGAGCTGAGGCAGGATTGCCACTGACTCCAGGTAGATGGAGAAGGTCCACAGGATCTGATGACAGACACACATTTATACTTTAATGTGCAGGAAGAGGAATTCTCACAGTGGCCAGGCCTTTATCAACGAATTATGTCACACTCTGACAGCAGCACCGGAGGTTGAACTCACCTCTAGGAAAGAGAAGTCATGGTTGATGAGAACAGCGAGACCTCCGACAGGAACAACCAGGAACTCCACTCTGAAGCTGTCGTGGTTGCCATCGTAGGTGGCCCTGAACTTCACGTAGATCAGGTAGACTGTGGCATACGCACATCCGATGTAGATCACCTGTATAAACAACACAGAGCAGCTCGTCATTGGGAGGAACTGAAGTGAGATATGGGACGTGAGCTGAGACTGGACAGGTGTCTTACCTTCATGCATGTGTTATAGAGGGAGATGAACGAGGAGAGCAGATCCAAGTAGCGTGTGGTGAACACTATGGCAAACAGGATTTGGCTCTTTCCAGAGATACCTAACGAGAAAATATCACGTAGATTTAATCATTTAGATTGATGTATGCCATAATCAGCAGCTTCAGGTCGGCTATACGAGTAGTCAGGATGAAGCGTGAATCATAATGTGTTTACTTGTAGCACAGTGACATCTACTGGAAACATGATGAATATTTATCTGGAAACTCCAATCACAAAGTATATTTTTCACTTTTGAATTTATTCTATAGACATAAACAATGACCGTGCATGTACAGTGTTTGCAGTCAGTTTGACTTTTTAACAAACACAGACACCAGAGGGCATCATGAAACAACAACAAGTGTGTACAGATTTCTATATTTCAGGTCTGTTTGGATTTCTGACATGATTACAGACAAAAAAAGCTCACAACAACAACAACAAGGACAGTCACAGGCAGAGATGGACATCCCTTCCACATCTTTCCTTGACTGTAGTCATGCCAAAAACATTAACGTTTAAGCTTAATGAATGAACTGCTGCTTGTCTGTATACATCAGCCCTGTGATAGCCTGTTGACCTCTCCAAGGGGAATCCAGGCCTGTGCAATTGGGTCCTGGTCCTAATTTAGGAGAGTAAGTTAGTGTTTTCTCCATCAGTACCTACACCTGTCTGCGATAACTGCTTCATCCTCTCTTAGTATCTGTCTTCTCTCGTTGTGTGAATGCTATGTTTGAGAGAGTTTCGCACTTTTTGAATTCTTCGTGCAGCACAGCTGTTTTTGGCAGCGCTTTGTCGTTGCTCGATATCTTCTGTGATACATATTCTTTTATGCATGTATGCACCAATATTGTCATGGTGTTTCTCCACAGTGCACATGTGTCAAACTCAAGGCCCGCGGGCCACATCTGACCCGTGAATGAATTATCTTTGGCCCACCGTTATATCACCATAATACTACAAACCTCACAACGCACTGCCCGTGCATCATCAAGTCAATCGTGGGCCCACGAATGCGAACCTCACTCGTTCATCAGCAGTCTTATGGTATTACACACCACTTGTGTCAACTTTCAACTATCCCTCTCCCCCAAAAAATGGCTAAACGAAAGGTGGACAGCGTATGTTCGCAGATGATAAGGGCAAAGCTGTGTGTCTTCTGTGTGGAGACAGTGTGGCTGTAATGAAAGAATAATAAGAAGACGAAACACCACGGCAGATACAAGCATATGGACATGACACAAAGGCTACAGAAGGTTGAAGAGTTAAAAAGAAGTCTGGTGTCACAGCAGGCATTTAAAGCCAAATCACAAAGCGAGGCTGCTGTTATTGAGGCAGCACAGGTTGCAAAAATCAGCCCAGCAATTTACAGAGGGGGAATTTGTCACTTTTTTTCACTTGCTGCTACGGGACATTTTCTTCAAAGCAAATAACTTTTGGCTGTTGTTTGCCTGTAGAAAATGTTTTCACTTGAAATTACTCTGCAGATAGAGCCATAAGAAATGAATGAAACTGATTTTATTTCATTTGTTTCATAATTAATGGTGTTTTAGAGGCAATAATCTATAGGCCTTGTTAGTTCTTGGTTCAATATGTGCAATAAGGTCGTTTCAAGAAGTTTTCTATAGACGTTGAACCCATCCGGCCTTTGACTTTAATAATTAATTGACTTTAATTTCGGCCGCTGTGTGTTTGAGTGTCACCTCCTTTGAACCCTGCAGCTCTGTGGACCAATCACAGCACTTAAAACCTAAGTCACCTCTATCACTGTAGCGCCAGAAATCAGGCTGCTGTTTACTATTAAAAACACACAACACGTGTTTGTTTGTTTTGTTTGTTCATAAAAATTGTAAACAAACAAACAAACAAACAAACAAGCAGCACACTATTTTAGCAGGTTAGCCACTTCCGTAGCGCTTCTAGAAACGCCACGTCAGAAGCCAGATCAGAAACATCGAGCCCCAAACGATCAAACTAACAGAGCCCAGAGTGACCGATGTGTGATAGCTACATCTACCGGCCCACAAACATATGATTAACGTTTAATTCATTATATTTAATCTTTTATCTTTTTATTAAAGATCAGGCATCTATCTGACTACTAACACACTCCCTCAGCCCGTCGCGTAGCTAACGGTCAACTCACCCTAGCAACGGCTACAAAGTTAGCTGATGCTACATTTGCATATTATCACATATAAACATATATTAAGCACACACACACATATATATATATATATATTTATATTTATACACAATGCAGGAGAAGTAGGTGCTTCTGCCACCTTAGCTCTCTGGCTGCTAACGCTGTTAGCATTTGACTCAAATGAATGAGTGGGGGAAGCGTTAGCATGTGGCTAACGATAGCTCGCCGTGCTGCTTGTTACATTAAAAGAAAGAAAGAAAGAAAGGGGGCAAAGTTCATAGGAAAAAATATGAGAAACATGAGAGGTAACAAAGCTCACCTGCACATGACCTGCTTTTCCACACTTTGAGCAGCAGGATGATGATAGCAGCCAGATGAGAGAGGTCCCCTGTCAGTCTGAAGATGTTCATCGTTGCGGGATGAGGAGATGAGCAGACACAGCTAGGAAGCTAAAGCAAATACAACTTCTTCTTCTTTCTTTTTTTACACACTTAACGCTTTCTTCTCCTCCTCAACTTGGTGGCTCAAAACCGGGCTGCGGGGACTCTACACGGTTGAAAATATGGCGAGAGTGCAGGTCGACGTGGAAGGGGGCGTGAGAAAACACACAGAGAGGTTTGGATTGGACCAAAGTGTGACCGACAGCACCAAGAGACCCGCCCACAATGTGCTGGACGGAGTGAAAAACCTGAGCTCTGTGTGGAAGAGGAGGTGCATTACACTGGGTGGGACCAGCACTTCAGCAGAATTGGACTATATTCTTATTTTCTTTACGACTTTAGAAGTAAAAAAATAAAATAATCAGTATTCCTATTGAAAAGTACACGATATCTGCAGTATATCACTGGGTTGTTATTACAGATGCATCCACAGGTTCAGGCATGTTAAACTGGGGTTATATTAGTGTGTCTCCAGTTTGGAGAAGCAGACAGAAACATGTGTTTTAGACACATAAAAAGGCTTTTAAAAAAAACAGTATCCAAAAATATTTTTAGTCTTTTCTTTGGCCTTAACTGCAGATAAGCCCAACTGTGCCTCCTGTATTGAACCGCAGATCAGCTGTTTGGACAGCCAGAAAAAAACACAGGCACACACTTTGAAATCTTAAAGTTTGATTTTGGTGTTATCTCACAACCTTTTGACCCAAACAGCTGATCTGTGGTGTAACACAATGACTACGGATCACACAACCCCACTTCCAAATACCCAAACTGTCCCTTTTAAATGACCGGCTTGTGGATGTAGTGGTGTAGTTGCTGACTGCAAATCGTCTCTTCTCACCTCATCGTTGCTAACATGAAGGAAAGAAACTACAGTGGACAAGAAATGCGTACAAGATAGGACATGCCCTATTGAGCCAGAGTATGATTTGTCTGTTCTGGGCTACTGTAAAAACATGACGGACAGAAAGTGGGGAAAAAAACATAACAATTATTATTTTCAGGTGATTTTACACTGTTGAAAACAGTTTCTGCCATATTCTGTAAATAGAGTGTTGAAGGTAGTCGATGCAGAGTTAATTTCAGCAACTTTATAAACTGTCGGGTGATGTATAATTATCTGTATAACAACTAGAAATGTCACATAAAGTGAATGCAGACTTGTTGACTTGTCAAAGCAGGATAAGCACATTAATTATTTGTTCCAGCAGGCCATGCCAGTGAGTGAGTATGCACAATACTAGAGCCCTGTAATTGGTTCACCTAAATGTATTACTCATTTCACTGCTATGACATGACAATGCCTGCTGTGGAAAGAGTCTATTGTATTAACACACTATGCACACTGATACATTTATTCTGTCTGATTGGACCTCTGCTCAGGGCTGATATGCTGGGATTACATGAGGTCACCATACTACACAAACCAATCAGAGTGATGCAGGTGTGACTTCTCCCACCTCAACATGAGAAAAAATCCAACCAGGCAATAAGTGAAAACACCTGTGTGGGTGGACTGTGTGTGCATGTAAGTTCAGTACTGTGTTTGGCCTATGTGGTGTCACCTGGGAGTGTGTATCTGTTTCTAATCTGTGTCTCTAGCCTAAAGGTAATTGCAGTAACTTGGTGCACCTAGATCCGGTGACCTGAACTCACTTCAGCCACAGCTGCACTCTCTGTCTGCTCTGCTTTGTGTAATAAAGTTTGCTTTTTGTGCTTTTTCCTGTGCCAGGTCATGACACATTTAATTCAGTTACACACTTACTATAGTAGATATAGTACAAATACACTGTAGTACATTCACACTGGCTTCTGAGTACATCAGTGTTCTAGCAGTAAAAGTAGTCAGTTACTTTCCAGCACTGGTGGACTCGGTGCTCCCATGCTTGGAAAAAAAACATGCTTGGATGCCCCTGAGGTATATAAAACATAATAAAAGCCCCTCTAGGGTGTCCTTAAAATGGAGAAAATGCCCTCTAGGGTGCCCTGCATGCAAGAACAATTTTAATCTAAATCAGGAGCTGTTTCACCATAAATGCATCACAACAGCTTCTGCCTAGTAACACCAGGCAAGTCACATCAATCACCAAACAAAGAACAAAAGGACACTGAAAAAGGTAGATAGGGGATAACAACACAAATAATATTATACCCTGTCTATCTACCAACTGGTTCTGCTTCATTTATTATACAAACAAACATACTCACTGTGGCTGTCAGCAGAGTTAAGTGGGAAACTGTGGTGACAGACTCCTAGGGGCCCCCTAAAATTTAAATTGTAATACTGTTACATAGAAACATGCTCCGCTGAAGCACAGCTGACAAAATAAGGGCGTGAAGGTCAAGATTTTATTTACCCAGGTATCTTTAAAGAGGGCGCTCTACTTCATCTTAAGTGGTACTGTGCTTACATGGTAAATAATTAAATATTTTTTGTTACAATTTTGCCACAGCAAAACCTGAGGCCATGTAAAATTTTAGAGGAAGATGACTGTGCATAATGCAGAAAAGGGGATGGATAGATTAATCTTTATTGTTATTGCACAAAGTACAAGTACTTGAAATGCACAATGAAATTTTTGGCAGTGTTTTGTCGTGAACAATGAAATGCAGTTTAACATCTAACCAGGAGTGCAAAAATGCAGTAAGGTGCAGAGTATGTACATATGTATATGTAAATAATAGAGCAGATATAAATATGACTTATGTTATAAGATATATACAGTATTAACAGTATGGACAGATTGAAATGAATACACTAAAATATTACAGCTTGTATAGCAGCACAATTGCTGTATGAATGTAATAATTGGTGTAAATATACAGTAAGGGTGAATTTAGCTGAGATATAGTTTCATTATAAAATGTTATATGTATAAATATATAAATATATGTATATTTACAATATGAACAGTATTAATGGTAATAGTGCAGTTGTGAATACAAGTGATTCAATATATCTAACATTATAAACAGAAGAAACAGCTACATATGAATATGAATAGACTAAAGATATTTACAGTATTGTTGTCATAGTATTTTAGTATTTTCTCTCATATATATTCTCTCTGCATATATATTTTTAATATTAAGAATGAATATTAAAAATATTATTTATAACATTTAACATTTAATATTTTAATGAAACCAAAATATATTTTTGAATACATTTCTGAATATTTATTATCCACTTTGTATATTGTGAGCCACTGTAACAAGTGAATTTCCCAAGTGTGGGATAATTAAAGTCTTATCCTATCGTATTTACCTTTCTTTTCCTCTCTATGTTCTCAGTTGATTAAATATTTCCTTACATTACATATTGCTTTCTGAGCATTTCCTCCTTTACTGCTCCATCACCTACGCACAGAGCTGATACTTACATTTCAAGAAATGTGGTTCACATTAGGCAATAACAGGCTTGTTACCATGTGTTACCATTCAGCTCCAAAGGACAGGGAAATAAGTAGGAACTGAGGGTTGAGGAAGTGTCACTTCTTCACATGCTGTCAGACATTTAGACGTCTCATACAAGAAACTATGATATCATTCACATGCTGTCCGCTAATAGACATGGAGCGGCTGTTTTGGTTTTCTCTTTTGCTCACCTACCTGCCAGTAACAGGTAAGACACTTTTGTTATGTATTTCTCAGCATTGCGTACATTATTCCTTTAGGGAATAAGACTTTCAAGGAATTCAACGTTCAGTAAGTTTCTCTATCTATCATTGCAGAGAGCATGGAAAATGCTGACAGCTGTTTATCACAGCCAGAAACGGTGATCTTGCAAACAGGACAAAGTGCTTTTCTTCCTTGTACTGTCAGTTCACATTGTTCAGCCAACGACTGGGATTATGAGTGGATTTCTTTCAAAGAAAGCACCTGTATTCGTATAAATCTGAAAAATCCTCTGAAGTACAGTCTGGAAGGAGCATCTTTACACATTCGGTCACTTCAAGCTAATGACAGTGGGATCTACTACTGTGCTGCACTAAACCATGGAGACTCCGCACACGGCACGCAGCATGTAGGGTTTGGTACAACTCTTGTAGTGAGAGGTGAGAGAGAAAACTGCTTTTAAAAAGTCAGGCACCAATGTTTGGTTGCGTTATAGATGAATTAAGACACACAGATTTTCTTGTTTTCAGAACGATTTAAAATAAGGACGAAGCACATTCTTCTGTGGCTGTCATTTGTCCTTTTGGCCATCTACAGCTTGGTAATACTGACACTTATTATAAAGAAGGTAAATATTGTGAACAGATTTATTTTAAGAGTCCATACAAACAAGACGGACAGAGTACTGATGTGAAATTTCTCTTTGCTCTAGTGTGGCTGCAGAAAGAATGCCAAAACTGAAAAGGTTTGTGTCTGATTTTTTTGTTTTAATTTGGATTAAATAAGTTTACTAAATGGGGGGAAAACCCAACAGAAGCAGAAAGAGGAACAGGAACCAATGCCTCTGTGCACCACTGTCCAGAAAGACTCTTACAACAGCATGAATGACAAAGTAGTTAACCCTTCGAATAACTTTGTTTAATGATACATTTCTTCTCAACTGTGCAGACAAAGAAGACCTCAACTAAAAAAACACAATTCCGCGATGTGCTACAAGAAATGTACAGCAAAAGGAACTTTGAGCGAAGCAAACAAACTGTGAGCAGAAACGTTTCTGAAGTTGAGGTAAATCTTGTTGCAGCATGTGATGGTTAGGTTTAGTCAACAGATTGAGTAAGCGTGGAACTTCTGCATAACTTACTGCCAGTAGGTAATTTCCTGCAAATAATAAAAATACAATTTAATGGCAAATTTGATTTCCTGTCTTGCAGGCTGGAAACACCGACAACAATAGTTCATCTGATGACATCTATCAAAATGTCTAAACGACACGTCAGACCTGCATCATCCTGATAGAGGAACTTCTAAAGTTATCAAACACCAGATGCTGTTATGAGACTAAGGAAATGAGCAAATTAACATGAGCTGCAGAGTACTTCTATTATTATTTCTCAAGATTCAGCAGTGACGGACACACAGACCAGTCTTGTAGCTATTATAGTTTTATTTATGCTCTGTTGATCTGAATGAATATCGTAGTACCTTCAACAATTTCATTCTTTTCAAAAACAGTGCAGGAAACTGGAAAAAAAGAAAGGAAATCCAATCCATAATGTGATGTAGTCACATGATTTTAATCAATCAATTCCATTTATTCAATAGAGTTCAGATAATAATCCGTTCTATAGAAAAATAATTTGTGATTTGTACATTCAGAAAGAGAGTAAAAAGTAGGACAGGATATTTACATTTCCAGGACAAATGTTTGTATGCTTCAGAAGAGCAAAGTAAAAAAAATAAAAATAATTACTGACACACCTTCAACACATCATGAAATCACAAACATTTCATAGATAATGCACTTTTATTAAAATCATTGGAAGCCAACCAAAAAGGCACAGTATTATATATAATGCAGTACAGTGTATGGTAGACCATGTTTAAAGTAAGAGAGAAAATATATTTCTGGTTTGTAAGGCAACATTTCACCTGATATCTCTGTGATTCATCTTGCAGTGTCATATTTTGTACCATGACTTCATATATGTTTATTCACTGCAAATACCTACAGAAAGCGTTAACATTAGAATATACCTCTGCATTATTTGTAAAGTTAAAGTGGATGTTTATTTGTCTATGTGCTTCTTTTTTTTTACACATTAAAAGCTGTGATATGAACTTTTAGCAGAAGTCTTCCTTTTTCTTTTTTTTACTCACGTTTACAGGAAGGATGATGTGTTAACCCTTACCCCTTATTCATAATGTCTGATGTAATATGTTTCCTAAATTGGTTTTGTCGTTTGCTTAAATGTTGTGCTTCCTGTAAGTCTGTGTACAAAAGACACATTTTAGAAAATCATTATGATGGGCCTATACACGAGCGATCAGGAGCTCTATACGACCTGCAAATTATCTACAATTTGCTTGTGATACTCATTTGTAACCTGTGATGCTGCCAGCATCTGCAAACGGATCCACATCATCCAGCAGCAAAATACGGAGCGTAAACATTGATTTTTTTTTCTCTACCCACACTGCAGATGTAGATACCAGAATGATATGTTACTAAAAGAAAATACAGATTGCAGCTGTGATGTCTTTTTTGTGTGTATAACAATACACTAATGCCCTTAATCATAAAACCAAAATCAACCCTTGGGGAACATATGATGTGCCATAATGTGCTCCTACACAGGAGGTAGTCAGTCTACAGTTAATCCCTTTAATCTTCAGCTTCCAGGTTCGTTTCTCCCACCTTGTTTGAAGCTCTGACATTTACCTGCTAAAGATTATATAGGCATAATATATATTTTTATAAAATTGGATTGGACCTTATTTCCACTGGCAGTTTGTATCACTTCCATTGCTGCTTCCAGTTCCTTGGAACTTTGTAATTTCCATTCAATTTTGACATTTAGGCGAATACAGTTCCTCTATTAACTGTATTTTTAGCATGCCTTCTGGGGAATCTGACCCTTTTTTTACCCAGAGCAAAGCCATCATACAAACAAACAACAAAGTATCATGATCCCTTCGGTTTGGTCCACTTGTGTTTGAAAAAGATCAGACAGTTGGAGTGCATAAGGGGCTAGTTATGGACTATAAAGTAGGAATCTACAAAAGTGATTATGCGATTAGATCAAACGGTTTTATTTACTTGCTGTCGGCTTTCAGCACTCCCAAGATGTTTCCCTTGTGTTAACAATATAAACTGCATCAGCACCACCCTGCATTCTCTCAAATATACAGTTGTGTACACATAATTTCTTACCTAACAATACAGAATTTCCCATCTACAGAAACATCAACAAGTTCCCTTTTATTTGTGATCATAGTGAAGTTAGCCGTCGATATACTTTGTGTCAACGGTGTGACTGTTGCGTATGGAAAACGGCCTCCATGCCAGGGCTTGCAGAGCAGCGACAAACATGGGCACCAGACACACCAGGTAGAACATGACACTGTGGAGGCTCTCCACGGTGCTGGAAAGATGGAGGGATTTTGTTATGACGCTGTGATGGCGATTATTTGAAACAGTCAAACTGAGCATGTTACGCAGAAAAGGAAGAAGAGAGATCACATGTTTCTAAATGTGTTTCTAAACCGTCACACTTTCTTTACACATACCTGTTGTTGTGTAATAGAGGTGTGTATTAACTTTGTGAGCCAATGCTTAACAAATACTGTACTGCACATCAACTATCTGACTCCAAAGAAAATATTGAATTGACCTCTCTAGATTTACCTTTGAACTAAAATGTAGTGTTCAAGAAGTGTCTCTTAATCATTGACATGTATTCAGTTGAAGACAACCTTGATGGGAAAATGGAAGCTGCAGTTACTTCAAAGTTTCTAAACTTTTCACTGTGGCAATTTACTAGTTCTACTTCAATCCAATGATAAATAAGAATAAATAGGAATTTTAAACCATTAAGATCAATGTAAAGTTAACTGATTCCAAAGTTGGTCTTTTAGTGTAAATTTCCTCAAAGAGAGAATTTTATATTAAAAAGACGACTTACTTACGACTAACTTAATTTAAATGAGACGGCAGAAGCTTCACATTAACTTCACATAAACTTTTATGGTTTGGTTGCACAGCAGACAGACTTACAGGTGTATTAAAGAGGGCTGAGTTCTTGTTATAGGTATTCTTGGTATTCTGCATGCTTACTCATGCTTGCTTGTTTACTGCTTGTCCTTCTTTGACAAGCAACATGCTGTATAACCAGTCTATTGGAAGTGCGCAGGAGAAATCATTATAGCAAGGAAAAGCCTGTTCTATTGTACTATTGTTTTAAATTGTGAACTTGTCCTTTAAAAGTAGCTTTCAACCATCTAACAGTTATTGTCGTGTTATTGTTGTATTGTAATGCTTTTGTGGAACGGTTTACTGATGGATTATGTATCTTGGTGAACCATAGTGAACACTCTTTATATTGCATGCTGTAATATAAAGAATACACCATTAATAAAACATGCAGATCCATGGGTCACCACCAGTAGCTGGACCCCTTATAATATTAATATTTTCTCTCAGAGTGTGATGTTTATTTTATTAGCAAGCATTAGTTGATACAGACTTCAAATTGGCACAAATCAAACTGCACACAATTGTTAGATTAGAAAGGTTTTCAGCAGTTTTGAGTCAAGAAGAAGCAAGAAACTCTCCATACCTTGGATTTGAATCCTTTCCTGCTTGCTTCAGCTGCTCATAGCCAAACTGGTTGAGGATGTTAATCACTAACATAGGGGCCAGAGACTGAGCCGGCTTGGTGAACAGAGCATTCGTGCCAAACACCATGGAGGAGAGAGGGGTACTGTAAGAAGAAAAGAAAGAAGAAAACCTTTCAAATAATACAACAAAATGTTGTAAATGTTGTATTGTACAAATCCCTTTTGACCTATATTCAATTGAATACAGCACAAAGACAAGATATCCACATTTCACTTAGGGCAGGTCATGCTATTGTGCCGTCATTACAATGGACAGGACAATCTGTATGTGAGGCATGACCTGAGTTAGTGTGCTGATAATCCTGTTTTTTCTTTATTGTTTTTTTTTTTTTACCTGCGCTTGTACTTCTGCAGATCTGTGTCAATGATGTCAGCCAAAGGCAAGCCAAAAAGACTGAAGCAGGCTTGGATGATGACCCTGAATAAAAGATAAGAGAGAAGAGAGAGAGTGTGTGTGTGAAGGTGTAATTCAGTCAAGCGTGATTATGTAGTTACAATAATAAGAAAGTAAGTCGTTTAACCTCCTACATATTAATGGTGAGGAAAAATGCCAGGATATAGTAGTGCTGAGGACCAAGTGCTAGCATGATAGCTGCCATTCCAGCCTCCATGTAGAAGGCGAAGAGGATGATCCTGTAGTAGCCAAGACCATGGAGGAGGCTCTGACAGCTTAGTACTAACAGCTGGGATGGAGAGGAGTCAGGAGCATATTAATACAAAGTACGGTAAAGTAGTACATCAAATGTTTCACTGTTGGTGCATTCATGTAACTGTATAGAGCTCTGAGAGTCTAACAATGGGCTGCCAAAAGGCAATGTATTCATAAGCTATGTTTAAGTAACAGACACCCTGAAGATAAATAACGATAAGCAAATAATATCATTCAACTCTCAAGTCCGGATGTTAGAGTGGTTTACGGCTTAAAACAATAGATTCAAATTGAGACAGACAATACCTGTGGACAGATGAATCCTGCTCCGTACATGATGCTCTTGGCCAGTGATGGAAGTAAATCAGGAGGAATCAGGTGCTCAGTGAATATCATGGTAAAGTTATTAAAGAAAGCCAACATGAAAACCTGGAAGAAGTTCATGATCACAAAAAGCTGGAAGTCCCTGTTGGTCAGGATTTGCCACGTCAACGTTTTTAACATGGAGATGGAAGTGGCCGACTGGGGATGGGAAGCTTGGTCAGCAGGCCTGTCTTCATCTGATACAGATCCTTTGTTATCAAAGCGGCTCTCGCTGTGGAAGCCCGTATAGAGCATGCAGCAGCAGCTCAGGATAGCGATCAACACTGTGAAGGCTTGGAAGGACCCAAAGTCCTCCATGTTTTTGGAAACCACACCACAGAAGAGGACGCTGGATGAGCCAATGAGAGAAGCCACCTGGGAAGTAAAGAGGAGGGGATATGAAAAAGTGGGGAATGCAGAAGAAAAGATGGAGGTAGTGTTTGGTATCCAAAGTCCTTACCTGGTTGTACTTTATAAGTCTTAGTCGGTTCTGATGGTGGCTGGAAATCTCCGCAAACAACGCGCACTGTGCCAGCAGCACAAACGTCAGCAAGCCGTCAAAGGCGCACAGCGCCACGGCCAAGTGTAAGCCGCTCAACCAGTCGCCAGGGGCGTAGGATCGCCACGGGAACCAGGCTAGAAGAAAAGTGAGCGAGTAGAGGGGAGCACCATACAGGATGGAGAGACGTCGCTGAGAGCAGCAGGGCACCCTGGAGTTATCTTGCAGGTAGCCGAAGAGAGGATCATTGACTGCATTCCACACCATGTAAACCACCTGTGGAGGTTCAAAGGATTCATTTATTAGCCAAGGGTGACATTTTGATAATTGGCTGATCTTTTAATTGATCAAATCAATCAAACATGTGATCGTTCCGGGCTTCTCAAATGTTAGGATTTGCTGCTTTTCTCCAATTTACATGATTGTAAATTGATTATCTTTCATGCATCACTTTTTTTATTTTTTATTTAATGCACTCTTAAGTCATTAAGCTGCAATTAACATATTTTTCTGCATAAATCTCTTTAACAACTCCAGCCCTGCTCAAACATTCAATCATTCTGAAGATATGATTTTGTTGTGAGTTTGATTACTTGATGTCAGTGTTGTTATTTATAAAAAATACTATATAAAACTCACCTGTGATTGGTGGAAAGCTCCCTCTGACACCTGGTACTTATTGATAAACAGTTTCACGTAGTAGAAGCTGAATATATTGTTGATCATGGAGGCTCCCAGTGTGGTCATGGCATAAGACAGAGCTGCAGGGTTGATCCCAAACTTCACCATCTGATGTCGGCCTACATTCATTCTTCCGGAGCGTACACCTGCTCCAGGTTTCTCGTCCACGGCCATGGCAGCTCAGGTAACACCTGAAGTTACCTGTCGGTGTCAGGAAATGCTCACGGTCACTTACAATCGCTGTTGTGCACTGTTGTTGTTTTGCATTGCTGAAAAATGTACTGCTACTAGCAAAAACAGTGAAATTAGTCGTATATCCCGGAGTAAAAACACAGCTTGTTGTTGCTCCGGCTATCTCATTTTCTAAGATGTCCACATGTCACGATGATACTTCCCGTTGAACAGGTTTCTTGGATGTTTGCCTCGGTTTAAAAAAAGATCTCTCCTCAACTGATCTGAAATCTTGTCAAACTCAATTCATATGCCTGCCGGGAGGGGCGGGGCGTGGAAATAACAAACAGACATCTGATTGGCCAGAGGGATTCTTTGGCTGTGCTTACCGCTTCGTGATTGGTTGATAGAAATGTCTGCCAACGAGAGCAGGACGTTACGACAACAAAAAAAAAAATGTTTTAAAAGTATTTAATTGTTTGTCTTTAGACTTTTAATAGTAATATAATTAATATTAAGTTAAAATTAAAAAAAAGTAAAATATTCTATTGTAGTTAAAGCCGTTTCTGCCACCTACCGGATGTTGGGGTGTATTAGAGATTTGCCACGTTGCCGTTAACAACAGACTTAACGGCTCACGCTGCACCGGCAGGATGTAGTTGAGGTTTCACTAACGCACGGAGCGGACAACCTGAAGCTCTTTAAGACTTAACGCACACCTACCTGTGTGTCAGGCTCCTGCCAGCTGCAGTCCTCGCTCGTCCCGACATGTTAACCGACGTGATTTTGGAGGAAGAGTTTGACAAGAATGGAGCAGAGTCTTGGTACGACCCGCAGGACCTGGAGCACGGTAAGAGCTGCCCGGCGCTGTGGTCGCACCCAAAACTCTGTCTGAGTCTGTGTGTAAGCTGAGCATGTTATTACTCCATGCACACACACAGACAGCTGGATTATATAGTCAGATATGTTTGTTTTTTGATCACCATATTATGGGTTGAAATAGATGACTAACAAGTCTATAATGTCTACATCTTGTGACAGAGTAGTCATGAGTTTAAAGCTCAGGGTTTCCTCAGGCTGTCTTGTTGTCTGATATACTTTGCTTTTTCTGTTTGTGTGCTGCTTTGAGATAAAGAGTCACATAAATCATGAAAAAAGTAAAGCAAGTAAGAATTAAACATGTCCATTAATAATGAGAAATCAGTAGGATGAATTAATTAATGTACATAGTGTATATACTTTACAGTACAGGGATATGAGATTTATAATAAAAAAACATGTTATCTAGAAGGTATGAAAAGTGTGGGAGAAGAGTGAAAAGTAACAAAAAATTATAATATTTAAATAATCTTTGTTGATTGATAAATCTAATCTATTAATTGTTTCAGACATTAGCTGGTGCTTCCTTAGTTTATTTGAAGCTTCTGTTTGAAATATATGAAAATAATTGAATATGTGGGGTTTAGCTTTTTTTAATTTTATTTTTTTAAACATGTTACAGCTTTTAAAAGCGATAAATCAACCAATAAAATAATTGACCGATTCATCGAGCCCAAATGAATTACTGTTATAATTAAATCGATGAATGGACAAGTACATGACCAAGTCTCGGTTGTAGGAAAACAATCTTAAAAGCCGCAGTCCTGATACAGAGGCAGCTCGTAGGCAGCAAAGACTTCCTGAAGCATTCCACAATGGTAAAACTGAGAATACTAATGCTGTTTATAGATTCAGGAAGGGATTTGAGTCATTCTCCAGGATGGGTAAATGTTTTATGCAGCAGCGTCCTCTCTGGTACCAACTCTAAGGACTTCAGAGCAGCGTCTAAGGTTGCTGTTTGGTTGCCACATGGCGTGTTTGTGATAAAAAATCGCAGGGCTTACACTGGTTTTTGTGTGATTTCATTGCATTGTTATCGACTAATAGTCCCACATTAGGCATGCTTCATTTCAACTCTGAGGGATAGCCAACACTGTTGTTGGACAAGATCCAGAATTTGAAGGAATTTAGTGGGAGGAAGGGTCACAAGGAAATCCCAAAGCATGCCTTAGATTCCTCCGTGATACACCAGTGCCAGACAATGAGGTGTTTGTGTTTTATACCCTTTACACACATCTAGTTCTGTCCGTTGCCTGTGTTTGGGCATTGAAACTGTCACGTATCTTGTGTTTACATGTTTCTCTGTGTCTTGACAGATCTCCATTTGGCAGCGGAGCTGGGAAAAACCCTCCTCGACAGGAATCATGAGCTGGAGCAGGCCCTGCAGCAGATGTACTCCACAAACCAGGAGCAGCTGCAGGAGATAGAGGTGATAAACGTTAGGAAGGAACTAATCAGAGTTTTTTAAGGGTCCAGCAGCACTAAGCTATCTCCGAGGACAGTGTATGAGCAAGACGTATCCATTTCACCATGCAAAACACGTGTTCATACAGTATATCCTCCACTGTTTACAATCTGTCAGTCCATACTTATTGTTGCTGCATATATTAAGTGAATTTATATGAATGAGACTCCAGTGAGAGATCATTCATTGAGAAAGGTTCATGTCGAGGGATCTGAAAAGCTCTTTCACTGGGAGGGAAGAGGCATTGAGAATTCCTCTCAGCTTTAAACAGGATAGAGTAAAAGCTAATCCTGACCAGTCTGACCTACTGAGGCTTTGGCACCGTGCAGCCTCCTGGCAGGATGTTCATCTTGCCTAATTATAGGAAAACTTTCACCAGCTTATTCGCCACCTTACACCTTTTTACTTGGACGTCGTTTGAGTAACCAAGCTCCTAACCTTAAGGTTTGTTCTTAATCTAGAAAATATTTCTTTGTTGTTCACATAAATGACCAAACTTTTTGGAAATATTCTGGCTGTCTCAGTCTATGATAATACAGCAGAGCACAGATTTTGGTAAATGAACACAATTAGGCCTCATATTTCAGTGCTGAGGTGTTTCATTTGAGCATATCCAGGCATCCGTATGAGTCTGTGGACATGGCATGCAGCAGGTATACAAAGATAAGAGTCTTAATATCTTTATGGCATTAAGAGAGAGCCAGTCTCTTGAGGATTTATCGAGGTTGATATGGTAATCCCCGTACGTCTGTCTGACCCTCATCCTCATGCAGTGTCCGTCTCCCTTCTTACTCACTGCATTAACGTCAGTCTTTAAAAGCTGTGTGTAATACGTGCCTGCACTAGACAAACGGTTGCATCAATTTCTACCTGATAAAAGTTATTTAGTCTGCCTGTTTCCAAAGGAACATCTCTGTAGCTAATGAGTACATTCTTCAACATAACTCACAGACTTGTGTTATACTTCACCACCACAGTGTTAAGTCTTCTTCTGGGCCTTTTAATTGGCAGTTCTTTGCTTCTAGCGGAAACCTTCGCTCTTCTCTTTTGATGCATTTGCGTATTTCCCTCCTGAATCTGAACCAATAAATCAGATCTATAAACACACATATAGGGCTGCGTCAATTACATTCATGATCAGTTGAAATAAAATAATCCAGAGCCCAAAGTAACCTCTTTAAATCTCCTATTTTGTTGTTAAAATACCAAAAATATTCCGTTTATACTTATATAAAACATAGAAAAATAGCCAATCCTTACGTTGCTGGTGAATATCCAACATTTTTACATGACATTTGTAGAATTATTTAGTTATTATTTCCCACAAATTAAGCTAAATCTTTGTCATTTCCCTCTCTTGTTCACCAGTACCTGACTAAACAGGTGGACCTTCTGCGTCAGATGAACGACCAACATGCCAGAGTGTATGAGCAGCTAGACACGACAGCCAGGGATCTGGAGAAAGGCAACCAGAGACTAGTGCAGGACAACCGCCTGGCCCAGCAGAAGATCCATAGGTCGGTTGGCTTGTTATGAGAGTCAGACAGAATTACTCAACTAAGCAGTTAGACTTAATACAGTCTTCTTTCCCCTTCAGTCTAACAGAGGCCATTGAAGGGCTTCAGACCTACATGGAGGACCTGCAGGCTCAGGTTGATGAGCTTAAGGCTGCCCAGGCCGAGCGAAACAAACGAGATCTGGCAGAGCAGCGACGCAGCCTCGGAGCACAGAGTGTGTCCTGTATCAAAGAGCTGTATGACTTACACATTGACAGGTATTGTGTGTGTGTCACTGCTCATGCTCCGCTGTACAGCGCTAATAGCAGAAGTACACGATATGACGGGAAATTATGTGGTAGACCCAGACAGTATTGTGTGATAAAGTCACAGTGAGTCACCTTGGGAATTTTGACAACATATATTAAGGGGATGTGAATAGTAAGTGCTCCTGCTGTCCGATTTTTCTCTTTACCTTCAGTGCACCGCTGTCTCAGCCCCTTGTATGCTGACAGGACACTTACAGGTCACCCAGACCCAGAGCAGACCTCCTCCTTTAGACGTAATCCAAAGGACAAGGAAGTTAATCTCCCCTATTGTCAGCAGTGTGCTAATACATACGCGCTACTGTTCATGCACCTGTTTAAATGTGCTTTGGAGAGCAAAGAGGTGTAACTTAATGTTTGTGAGTCAGGTTTAGGAGAATAGTTACTGTAAATAAAGACACAGATTAAAAGAAAAACAGGAAACAGTGCATGAGTGGAGCCTTGAGTAGTCTCTCTTGCAGGCTACATGTGACTTAAACAACCTCCGGCAGAAAATTAAGATAAATTCTTGAGAAAACTTGCCTAATAGGCAAAACCCAGGGCAAAAAGTCTGCACAAAAAGCTTAATTGCTGTGGGTGTGTGGTAACTGAAGGTGACTCAGTGCTTTACTCGTCTGGATTTCGTGGACACTATTTTTAGAGTTTTTAGTGAGTGAATCAAACTCAAACCGTCTCCTGATGTATTGTGATTTCAGTGTAATTCCCTTTTTTGTGCGTGAGTCACCTTTCTACACATTTATTGACATTGCTGTCTCCTGGCTCAGGCATCCTGCCCGCGATTGTCTGCGAGTGGACAGACTCTGGTCCCCTCAGGGCTCTTTCTATGACCGAGACAGACGCCAAGACCCGGAGGAGGAGAACGTGATTCTCCAGCGCTCCATCCAGACGCTTCAGAGCCAGATAGCCATGGAGCGGAGCCGCAGGGAGGTTGCAGAGCAGGAGAGTGAGCTGACAGCCAGGGAGAACAGAGACCTGGAGCAGAGACTGGCCCTGCTGGACGGCTGCCAGTCCAGGCAGAAGGAGCTGGAGGCCGAAGTGGAGCAGCTGCGGCTCTCGTGGCGCGCTGACTGTGCCAACAGGTAGGCCTGGACTCGATTCCAAATGTCAAATTACTTTGGCTCCAATTTTATGACTGAAACTTTTTTTTTTTTTTTAATAATTTCTCCACTCCCAACAGTGTCAGGAGACCGGACCAGCTGCTGTTGCCTGATACAGTATTCTTTGCCTCAGACGAAACATCCAGCACGGGGCAGGATGTGGTGGAGGAGACGGTAGAAAAGGATGAGGAGCTGAGAAGATACAGCCGACAGAGGTGTAACAGCGACAGTGTTTTGAGAGCGACGAACCCAGATGAGATTCGTCGCGGTCACGAGCAACTGTGTATAAGGCGGGTGGAGGCCGTGAAACAGAGGGGTATTTCTCTGCTCAACGAGGTGGATGCACAGTACAGCGCACTGCAGGTGGTGTATTTATCTCACATCTGGTGCAAGTTATGCATGAGAAATATTTAGATTTTTCTGCTAATGTAATAATACAGCAGTTAAAAGAAATCATATGCACGTAACCCCTAAAATATGTTGCATTTCGTCTAGGTGAAATATGACGAGTTGCTACGGCGGTGCCAGCAGGCTACAGACGAGCTCAGCCATAAAGCCGTCCAGACGTCCAGCAGCCCCTTTGCGAGCAGCCGGACTCTCCGACGGCTGTCCAGCTCAGCTACACTCTCCAATCTGACAATCGTTCTGGAAGATGGCCAGCAGCCCGAATACAAGGCGCTCTTCAACGAGATTTTCACCTGCATCCAAAAGACCAAAGAGGACCTCAGCGAGAACAGACGCCCAGACAAGGACTGTGATTCCCGGGGCTCTGCCAAATGATGCTATCATTCATCATCCTGGGACTTGGAGTCATTTGTGTTTGATAAAGGAGAAACTTTGAGGTTATTTTGCTATAACAATATCCAGAGGGTGCAGATACATTAAGCACACTCAGTCCCTGTACGTCTTACACGTGCTGCAATCCTCTTATCTCCTGTCACTTTGACGCACCCGTGCTTTTGTTAGTCAGCACTGTTCCTTTTATTCCGTCCTTATCAAAATTAAGTGTTAACTTGTTATGTAAAGATAAAAAAAAATGCATTCCACAGTTCAACAACAAACATAGAAACTATAGTGATGACCGTGGAGCTCTTTACCACTTTACAAATGTAAATAATTATCATATTGAGATATTTATAGTTCGATAAATATGTGATCAGATTCTTGGCTAGTAAAAAGTACATATCAGTGTGTAGCTTTCCCCCTAAATTTACAAGTATTATGTCCACCAACAGTATTCGGTGTTTGTATAAAGTTAACCCGGTGACCACTTGATCATTTGGTGCTTGGGAGGGAAATGCACACAGGTTTATTGTTTGTGTTTATAGACGTTGGAGATGTAAGCTGGTATGTATGACTTATGTAAAGTGAAAAGTTGAAATGGAATGAAAAACTGTAGAAATAACTAAAGACTCAGGAGTTTATGATAATAAGATTAAGAGCTAGTGTAAGTTGGTATTTGTAAGTTGGCAATAGTTGGTTGAGTTGAGGGTCATTGGCGAGTCACCAGGGAAATATCAGTGGAAACTGGAAACAACTCTGCACTTTTAAGACTGAATCACGTTTTCTGTTTTATTTATTCTTTTTGTTGTAGTTTTGTAAGTATATATTTATTTTCTTTGTCACTAATTATGCATAGAAGTTTGGTCAGATGAAAGTGACCAGAAGTAAAATTAAATATACACTGAGGTGCTTATTTTGTTGTTGGTGATTGAAAAATTCACAATATTTCTTCTGACTTGAACATTTCCAACTCTGGTTGGTCAGGTTAGCATAAACAACTAAAAGACATCACTAACAGTATATTCTTATAACACCTTTTTAAACACATTCTCAACTATTGTTGGCTGAACTTTACTAACCTGACAAACCTGGCTTTAAAATAGTGTCATTTTACTTTCACTTAGCAAAGTGCTGTTTTAAGCTGTGAAACTTATACTGCTGCAGAAGCCATTGCTGTATGATCATAGGTGTCCTCTATGAAGACTTACATGTTTTTCTTACAACTAACTAGTAAAAAAATATTGATGCAAGAGCCTGTTGAGTATTCTCTGTGTCCTAATGTCTAAAACACTAGTTGAATTGTAGGCACTGTAGCAGGAGAGATGTTTCAACCTGTCCTGCAGTGCATTGAATTAAAGCAACGAGTCATTTTCTCTCCTACACGATCCAGAGGATTTCTTGTTGCTCAAGACCCCCGTCCACTAGTGTACTCTGTGATCCAGTAAATTAATGGAGCTTTTGTCTTTTTTTTTTACATAACTGAGATTTCACCACTGTGCTTTCAACTTGCTCCAAATCCATTAAACCTCCAACAAGGGGATTGCATACCACACTAAAGGGACAGGTCTCAGCAGGACTATAAGCATGCATAGAGAAATCTCTATGGCGAAAGTAGAGCAATCATCAGAGGTGTAGCTCAAGAGTTAGACCAGCGTAACTTAAAAAATATTATCTTGGAAAACTGGATTCATAAAAGTTTAGATTAGCTGTTAAATCACTTGGCTACGTTTCTCCCTTGTGGCAGAAAGAAACAAGGTATCAGCAGTGAAAGATTAAATCCACATAGGAATGACACCATAGTTAATTTAATAAACATACAGTCCACAAGAGTAAAAGTAAGAGACAAATATATAACAAGTGTATCTAATCCTCCTCATATTTCTCTCCTCATGGAGCTCTGCCAGCCAGACACCAAGGTCAAACCTACAGTGACTGTGCACACTCATAATGTTCCCTATTATTATGAGAGAAAAGTAATTTTACTAAATCACTGTCTGGTGTCAAATCAATGTTTTATATCCAGCATTACACTGGTGGAATGTGTTTTATAGTACTTAAATGTACAGTGTGTGAGATTTAGTGGCATGTAGTGTCGCGTTTATCCTTACGTTTTTAAGGTGATTATATATTACTGAAATACATAGTTATGCACTTTATATTCAGTTTCTGTCGATAGATGACCCTAAAAGTTACACAATGAAGCTTTAAATACAGGCTTGGGGTACTTGTGTTTGACTTGTCATGCTATCTTATAGAAGGAAGAAGTGTTTATTATAGTTATTAACTAACTACCCACAGCATATAAAATATCTTAAAGCTCCAGTGTGTAACATTTAAGGGTATATATTGACAGAATATCATATTCATGTTTTCATTAGTGTAAAACCATCTGAAAATGAATTTATGTCACCTCAGAATGAGACTTTTATATCTACAGAGGGAGCGGGTCCTCGTCAATGGAGTCCACCATTTTTAACAACTTTGTTTCTACAGTAGCCCAGAGGGGACAAACCAAATTCTGGCGGTGAGGTGAGGGGTTTTCAATTGTTTGCAATCTGAAACTTCACCACTAGATGTCACTAAATTCCACACGCTGGATCTTTAAATAAGTTTCTCAGCCTTTAAATGCTGAATCGAAGTCAAAGTATCCTGTACATAAAAATGTAAACCTGTATGATACCTTTTCTTTTAAAACTTGTTTTTTTTAAACACAGGACTAAGTTATGGTGAAATATTTTCAGGCTACATTTACTTATGTAAATCATCAATGAATTGCAGTTTTATTAACATTATTACTATTTACTTATTTACTATTTTGCCACCATGAACTAAGAAAATAAGAAAACAATGTAGATGTCGACGTAGGTCACAGATGTGTTATGATTTAATCAGAAATGCTCCTCTGAGACAGCAGTGGTAGCGTGGCCGAGTGGTCTAAGGCGCTGGATTTAGGCTCCAGTCATTTCGATGGCGTGGGTTCGAATCCCACCGCTGCCAGTAATCTTTCATTTTGTCAGCCCCGATTACCAATGAATACTGATCAGCATACACACATTTGGTGGAAAAATTTGATAAACATAGACGCTGTATGCGTCATTCTGCTTTTACACATTATTGCAGACAGCTGGGAAAATCCATGGCAGTGCATGTGTGCCCTCTTGTGGCCACATAATCCTCAAATATGACACACCAAGTTGGATAACACAAATTTTATTTTCAACTAAAAATGATGGAGGGAACTCATACATTATTGTGCTTATTGTAGATATAAAATGGTCGTTGGCATTCATTGTTAATGCTTTTATTGCTAAACGTGTACAAAATTACTAATCAAACTCTAAAGACATGTAAATCACAACAACAAAAAAAATTATCATAGAAGCTAAATGCAATCTTTAAATACAATCAATCAAATTTTAAATATCTTTTTATTATAAAGTTAAATATTACTTTTTGTTTCAATTATTCCGTAGCAACTTCAAACTGTGGAGAAATACATTCACACCACTCAGGTTTAGTACTTTTCAGGAGCCGTCTAGTTTCCATCACCTTGCAATCAGAAATACATATACCAACATTAAAAAGGTGGATGAAATGAAGCAGGGAAATAATGTAATGCGTCTGCACAGGTGGTGAAAAATAGCTTGTTGTGCAGCTTCAAGTGAAAATTCCTCTAACTGACTATGCAGCACAGCATTAGTAGCATCAGGCTGAGCCCCATCAGCAGCAGGAGGATGAGGCATCGGGGCATCTGGGAGGTCCAGGAGAGTTTGAAACGAGGACAGCTGGAGCGAGTCTGCCTGGTCTTCAGGTACTGCTCCACACAGTCCACCAGGCTGTAGGGCTTCGGACAGTAACCCAGCTCTCGACGGGCCTTGTCGATCTTAAAGGTGTGGCTCACGGTTATGCTCCTTAACTGCAGTGGAAGATCATTTGTGTTAAATGTACAGAACAGAAATCCAGGGACGTAACTTAAGCTGCTGCAGAGAACAAGTTAAAGGTCATATTGTCAAGCTAATGGTTCAGATTAACCTCAGTTTGGCAACAGTGGTTTTACATTCTGGTAGCCAGTGACTGATGGGCGCATCCGGTTACTGCATCTTCTTACTGCTTGGGGATAAGGTGTCTGCATGTGAAGTCCATGTAGTGATAGAGGAGTTCAAACAGAAACCACCAGCTTTAAAACGCGTACAGCGTTTCATCCTCCCACGAGTTAAATCTCCTTCTCCAGTGATGCTTCATTCAGCACACACCTTGCACAAAAATTCTCCAGCGTTCCACTGACTCATACTAGGTTATTGTTTCAAATTCATCCAGTTCAGCTCATCATTGTCACACACACTCGAACCACAAACTGCAGAGTCCTGCTCATCCTGTCTGACCCGACAATCATCCTGACTATATATAACTCCCTCTGGTAGCTGTGTCTTTTTTACTGCCTTCAATTTTCTATCACTTGAGACGAATCTGCATTAAAAAGTCATTCACTGCCACAGGCATTAACTCACTGAATTCAGGACATACTGTAGATGATATTTTAATAAAGTATGTCGATTGTAATGATGTAGGGTTCCTTTTTAATATCTGGCCAAGGACAGAACATTTTCCTTCCGGCAAAACCAAAAGTACTAATACGTCAATGTAAAAGTACTACATGACAAAAGTTAAAGAAACAATATTGCCTAAGTTGTAGATAATGATGTGTACCTAACACTGACTGGAGAATGAATCAGAGCATTTGTATGTTGCAGTTTTTTGGGGTTTTTAAAAAAAAGAAATTTCTTGAAAAATCCCCAAACCATTAAACCATTAAATTAAACCATTAAAACCCTCTTTTTCTTACATGGACACACATATCTCCAAAAAAGGTCACAAATATCATGTTTGATGTTTAAAATATGTCAAATAATTGCCTAAAACAGCCGGGCACTGTTGCTTTTGGCAAACTGAACTTTTAGCAGAGTAAAAAGTGTGTTTGTTGGGGACTATTTTCAGCTGTGGATGAATACACATTTTGTGCCCTAGTGAGTATTTATTGTGGTAGGACGATAAATGTATAATGATGTGTTTTTAATTACTTACTTATACTTGTTAGCATTAATTCATTGTTGATTTTATTGTTGCCATGGGGTTTGTTGATAAATAAGAATATCATCAGAGTTATTCGCTAAGTTGAAGATAAAAAAAAAGCATAAAAATAAAGATAAAAGACAGTTGAGTGGCTCTCTGTCGCATCTTATAGCTGGTTTTTCCACGTGTTTGCAGACCTGGATTTCATGTATGAGATTAAAAAAAACAAACACCTCTGCGTGTCACGCGATGGCTTAACCTGAGAGTTGGCAGGATCATTCGAGCCTAGCTGAGAGGTTGTCTAACTATAGTCACCGTGGCAACAGCCACTGTACCGACGTCACTTCCTGTAAACCTCATCTTGAACTTCCTGTTCTGACCCACAGCAGTTTATATTTTATTCACGATATAATCATCGATCCCCTTGCCAGCAGCTGTCTGACAGAACGAGCTCCAGGTGCAAGCCCACAGGCTCAGCTTTGGTTTCTGCCTCATCACACATTCATGAGTACTTTACAGGTCGGGACGGAGGCTCCTTAAGATGTGTCGTTAAAGGCCTCTCCAGGCAGTATCACTGCACACTGCCCTCATCTTGATACAATTCAGGTGTTTTTTAATTGAGCCACAGGCCATCAGATAGTATTAAAAGATTTCCGGTGACTGTGAGAGCTGGGTTTTGTTATTTGCCGATATTTCTAAATTAACTTTGGTATTAATTCATGCACAAAAGATAGCATCAGACGAGTGAGGGGGCTGATAGGAAAATACCCGTCTTAATGAAGTCTGTCTTCACTGTTGTGGGGGAGACTTAAACAAGGATCTACTTATCAGGGAGCACGTAATCTATCTCCAACACGCATGACTTTCACATGCTCACGCACAGCTCCACAGCTTTGTAACTTTCAACGCTCACAAACCCATAATGCATTTTACACTTTGAGGTCAGAATACACGGTTTAAAAGAGAGAAGGGCAGAAAGAAGCATAATTACCTCACTTTTGGTAAAGAGGAGAGGCACATCTATCACTGGTCTCAGAAGGATATGTAAATATTCTACCAGGTTGGCTGAAAACAGAAATAAACAAACATACAGTTAGTGTTAGCAATGTTGTGGAGAAATTGCTGAAGTCAAAGTTTAATGGTGAGGTCAGGAAGGAAGAAAGTGTTCAGGAGCCTCTGATGTATTATTTATTGACGCTTGATCACGGAGAATTAGAGACACTCTCAAAGTTCATCAGAAGTGCCTGAGTCGGTCTCACATTCCACCCAACTCATCCTGGTGGATAGACTTTAAACCCCAAGATAACACCACAAATACTATACGCCCAGAATTAGCCAAAGAGAATGGTTTTATTCATGCAGGTGTTAGAATCAGAATCAGAATCAGAAATACTTTAATAATCCCAGCAGGAAATTATTTATTGTCAGCATATTCTGGTCTGGAGACACAGATGTCTGTTTACGCAGATTGGAACGTCAACGCCAGTTATCTATTATGTCTATGAAGGCAGAAATAGGTCTCTTTGACCCTGGCCACCACAGTGTTGAGATAGACTGGCACCTACTGTTCTCAACCAAAGCCAAACAACTAATACTGCTGAGGACCTCAAGGCCCACATGTGACCTAAGGATAAAAAATTCCATAACAAGTAATAACTCACATATTATGTTACACTGAAAAACTTTGTCCTCATCAGGATCACAGTAGGGCTGGAGCCTATCCCAGCTGACTTTGGGCTAGAGGCGGGGTATACTCTGAACAAGTTGCCAGCTCATCACAGGGCACACAGAGACAAATAACCATTCACACTCACATTCACACCTACGAGCAAAAAAAAGCCGGAGACACGAGGAGAACATGCCAACTCCACACAGAAAGGCCCCGGCTGAGGTTCAACCCAGTAACCTTCTCGCTTTGAGCATAACCACCATGCATTGGTTATTTAAAAGGTGTACAGATCTTAGTTAAAGAGAGATGAGCTACCTGCTAAATTGACAACTGAAACAGGCAGGGTTATCAGCGGTCCGCTGTAGCCGAGATTTTCAAACTGCAAAAGTAAATTGCACAAGTTTTGACAAAATGCATTTCACTTAATCTATAAATATACTTGGAAAGTACTTAAAGGATGAGGCAAGAGTTATTCTATATGTTTCTTAATGTCAACAAAAAATTCACTGTCTTAGTCCATCACTTAATAGTTGGAGAGAAAAAAGCCACCGGAAAGTTACTCCAGCAGGGGAAAATAGTGCAATAGTTGGGGACTATTGTCAGCTGTGGATTAATACACATTAGACCACAGATCCACAGCGGATGCAATAAAATCATTTTTAAATAAATAATTTGACAATATTGATTTTTCTACTAAGGAAGTATATACTAAGTGGGATAATATACAGCGAGCGTCACTGTTGTGTTTATTTTTCACACATTTTGGCCTATTGATTTGTTTTTAATAGTTTTTGGACAACAATCAATCAAGCTCTGTGGTAGAGAGGACTAAGACATATCAGATATATATCTTTGGCTAACAGTCAGTGCTTGTAGGTATTCATTGTCTGTTTTGGTGTTTTCACAGGATTTGCTGACAACAAGAATAATAGAGAATATCACCAGAGTCGGCATTTAACTCACCAGCGGTGTCAACCACTCGAACAGATTGACTGAAACTCCGTCATTAATGAAATAGACCTGTCCACTCTGCAAAAGAACAGAAAACAGTGCAGACACTGTACATTATCTTTATATAGAGCAACATTGTGCAAATTGTCTACCATAACATAAAAGATTAAATCATTTTGGTGATACACTGACTTATAATCAGGTTCATTGTTTACTTCTGTTATTGTACCATGTAACAACTCGGAGTATAATCACCTACAATTTCACTGATTTATGATTTATGATCATATTTTATGGAGAAAATGTTTTCCTCAACTCTCTAGTTTAACCAGGGAAACTAATCATCTTAAATATAACCAATATTCAAGTCATTAAATGGTTATTTTTATTAATTTATATTATATGACTCCTTAGGGCTGATTTAATCTATGTGGTTTTATAGTAGAAAGTAGTCCAGTCTCATGGATCTATGGGTGTTTGTCTTGACTCACAGACACATAGTTCCTCTGCAGTGTGAGAGCCTCAGCTGCCAATATGTGTGCCAGCACCAGGTTATCTACATGTACCCAGTTCATCCTGGCCTGCGGGTCACCGAACCTGAAAATGAACAACCGACGCTCCACGTTCACCTGAGAGAGAGACAGAGAGACAGAGAGAGATCAGCTCAGTTCATCAGTTCAGCAAACAGAGATATGGCAGAGTTCTTCAACAGGTAATCTGTCAGCAAGAGGAAGATGGAAGATAAAACAGACATGAAACTGTTAAGACTGGGGTAAAAGGGCTGATATGTATGCAGGGAAGGTAATGAGGGAAGGGGTAACAGGTGTGCTGGTGAATGAGAGGCTCTTGTGACTGAGAATGGGCCGACAACTTTATGACAACAGGAACTGAATAAAACAGAAGCAGGCGTTGTTGTGACACTGTAGTACAGTAACACAACTTTATATATGTATATATAATATGTATATATGGGACAAGCTCATATTTTCAATGATTTACAGGCATACATATACTTTTTAATAAAAAAAGCACAAACATGAAACAGAATAAAAATATAAATAGTTGTAGCTGTATTATTGTTTTATTTCTTACATTTAGACTCTGCTGTATTTCTGTGTATAAAAAGTGAAACAACCATTTTTTTATAACTCTCTATAATAATATTTCTGAGCAATTATGATTAAAGATTTGTACGTTTTTATCAGCACCTGTGTGGTTTTTCATGCATTTTGGGTTTCTGGCATCTTTATCTGTTGTTAAATTGAGTTTGCGCTGAAAAGAAATGATACCAAGCATGTGGGGTGAGAATAGGTTAAAAGGAGTTAAACAAAATGCATGGAAAGTTGTCAAAAAATTTACCAAAATCAACATGGCATCAGAGAATTCAAACAGTTTTTATACTGTACTACAATAAACTGGGCTTGAGCTTGTAGATATCTTAACTTGTAACTTAATGACTTGAAGTCATATATATATATATATGCATATATATTTTTGTGCAAATAAACTCCAGGCTACAGTAAATAAAAAGTCAGCCGTCTTGGCCGACAGTAAACCTGAAACATAACCAGCCACAAGCAGATCTTCAGAAGCCTGCACTGCTGCCTCGTACGGCAGGAGAAGCTGGAAGATAAGCGGTTGTAACTGGACGCCTGGAGAACTCTATCAATAATGTAAACTCTTCAGGCATGAACACATTCTGACTCCAGACACTCCAAGATGTATGTTTCTTCCAGCTCCAACGCAAAAAGACTTCATCACGACACACTATATGTCTTCCTCACCATGACTCTGTAGAGGTGTCTCCTCTCATCTGGTCCGTAGATGCCACAGGGCCGCAGGACGCTGGTCCGAAGCAGGCTTCCACCTTCATAAGAGAGGATTAAAACTTCCAGCTGAATACATGTATTTACATGTTTCCTGAAACATGATGCTATGCATCCAGCAAACTTGGACAGCGGTCAATATCATCGGACACAAATTTTTTGTTACTACATGAAAGCTTGAAAACTACTAATTCATCACTGAGTTGCAGGAAAAGTACTCCAATCTTTTACTTATAGATAAAAATAACATTACTACAGTGTAAAAATACACAATGCACAAAGTAAAAGTCCATTTAAACTCACACTTAAGCAGAAGTACTGTCAGCTAAATATATGTGAAGTATCAAAAGCAAAAGCTCTAAAGATCAATGGCCTCAGTGAGTGATATATCATGATTATACTATGATTATACTACATTATCAGTTAACACTCATGCAACAACGAGAGATAGGATGATGTGAGATGGTTAGTGGGGCAGTAACTTTGCTCTTTTAAAATATTGGATAAGTGTAGCTCTCTGGATCTTGTACTTAGGAGACATAGGAGGGGAAAGATCTTTTTTACGGGGTTACTAGCCAAAAAGGTCTTTTAACATTTTTCTGTATTATATAAATCTATTCTATTCATATCAGATCTTAATGTGAAAGGTAACTGGGAAGTATACCATAAATCTACAGGAGTAAAAAGTGCAATATTTCCTGTGGTGGTGTAGTAAAAGTATAAAGTCACATAAAATCCAATAAAGAACAAATTTGTCACTGCTGAGATGCCACCAGGTCGTTCAGCCTGAGGCAGTGGAAAAAAAATGAACCACATCCTCGTGTGACTATATGACCTCTAACCTGCAGTACATAATTAGACAGGTCTTCGCTCTTTGCTTAATTGAATGTATAAGGTGATGATAGGGTGCAGGGTTACACCGAAGGAGAAGGAAGCATGAGCCTTCACACCTGTTAATGTAAAGAACATAGAGGAACCTGAAACCAATGTCTAGTTGTATTAGAAAGCCATCAAATGGTCACGTCAACCTGCCACGCTACGAACTAAACGACGCCTGGCTCTGTAAGTCGCTTTGGATTAAAGCGTAACTCTCTATAATAATATTTCTGAGCAATTATGATTAAAGATTTGTACGTTTTTATCAGCACCTGTGTGGTTTTTCATGCATTTTGGGTTTCTGGCAGCTTTATCTGTTGTTAAATTGAGTTTGCACTGAAAAGAAATGATACCAAGCATGTGGGGTGAGGATAGTTTAAAAGGAGCTAAACAAAATGCATGGAAAGTTGTCAAAAAATTAACCAAAAACCAAAATGGCACCAGAGAACTGTTTTTATACTGGGTTGTGGATTAGATTGAAGGCAGTCTACAGTACAGTAAATAAAAAGTCACCCATCTTATCGCACTATACCTTGATTGTTCCCGTTTCTGTAAGTCGCTTTGGATAAAAGCGTCTGCTAAATGACTAAATGTCTAAATGTGTGGTGTTAAATTGGATTGCACACTCCAGTTTCCATGGCAACCACAGCCTATTTTTCGCTCTCTTTTCTTTTCTTTTTTTTACCCAGAAACCAAAAGCAAGGGTTGCAATCTCCTCTGATTGTGCCCACTGTTTTTTTTTTGGTTTTTTTTCATGTAATTCTGTGATTACGTTGTCATTACACACACTTTCACACCTTTCAGTGAGCTTCCGTTGGCGGAGAGGACCATCTGCTCTGCAATCGCTTTAGTTCTGGAGTAATGGTCGATGTGCTGGAACAAAAACAAACATTAGATGCATTATATTTACCCTACTGAGTACTGAAAATGTCTTATTGTTGGCAATTGTATGGGACATTTACAAATGTTGGTCTTGTGTTGACGTCTTTATTCCAAGTTTCTGTGATACATGGGTGGGTGGGACATTTATGGGAATTTATGGGTAAGATTTTAGCTGATGTGCTGATATTAACTGATTTGTTATTGTTTTTTACTCACAACGTCGGGTGGCACATAAGGCATTGAGGCCTCATCACACTCCTCAATTGGTTTCCCAGTAAACACCACATTAATGGTACTGGTATACACCAGCTTAGGGATGCCTCTCTCCTTACACACTGAAAGAAAGCAGGATGGATGTCAACCAACTTTACATCAAAGACTACCAGGATGTCAAAATCTGAGATAAGACTTAATATCAGAATATCAAATTAAGCTTCATTATTGGAGCCGGTGTCATGCTAGAACAGGAGCTGGACAAGCAGGCAAAGTAACCAGGATCAGCAGCCTCTATGAACCTTATGGCACAGGCAAAGATACCAAAGAGGACAATAGAGGAAGCTAAGAAGAGAAAGGAGAGAGGCTGCCAGACAAGAGTAAAGCTTTTAGTCGTTGGCGAGAGCTTTGTGAAATAAAAACCTGAAAGACACCGAGCTGGACGATTTGCTCTTGGACATATTAGCTGGCTGCAATGTCTTGTGTTGTTGCACTTGATTGATGATTTGCTGTCAGCAAAGTTGTCGACTGATTATGAGTAATATAATCATAACAAATACACATGTACAACAGTTCATATTTACGACGGTAATATTGCACTCTGGTGGGAGCTAAATCTCAAAAATACCAATTTCTACATAATGTTTATGAAGTATTAAAATATTGCTAATTTTACGTGAGCTATGAAAATCTTAATTAAAAAATGTCAAGTATATGTATATGGGAGGTTTGGTTTTGACCTTTGTTGGATGTATCCTTACCGTTTATGATATTATTGGTCCCTCCTATGTTGATTGACTCCACCTGCTCTTTTCTCAGCTGGCAGACAGACAGAAAGAAAATACACATCATCTTACATCATACACACACAAACAGGCCAGCAAAGCAAAACAAAGACTAATTGTAACAAGGTGAGTTTGCTTTAATTACTTCAAGGTTGGAGCCATGGATATCCTCTATTTGTGTAATTATATACTCTTTGTGAACAAAGGTCAACCTTAAAGGGAACTCCATGTAAAAGTTACGGAAAACTTTCCTCTAGAGGGTAATGTAGAAGCTAGGTTTTGTCAAGGCGAATAGAAGAATACGTGGAAGCATGAACTCCACAACATGGCTGTTGAGTCTTTCTCGAGAAATGTTGGAAATCGCTGAAATGAAGACTCGTTTATTTCATCATGTAATGAGGTTTACTATTACACCTGCAGATGGATATGCCAGTCGCAGTGAGCTGTTTCAGACGAAAGGTATCTCTCCAAGATAGAGTACAGACATTATCCACTCATCCCTCACTGTGTGTCTCATTTTGCCCCCTTCCATACTTAGACTTGCTATTTTGAGTACATAAGTAGGTTTACACTGTCAGTTATGGTAAAATGCTCCGTACAATGAGTACCCGGATGATGCACTGATAACGGTCAAATAGTTTAGTGTGGAACGCTGAACACTTCAGCATTGTTCACAGGTCATGGTCGCCATTTTGGCTACCTATAGCAAAGAAGGAGGGACCAGCTGAGGAAGCTGCTGGAGCTGAAGTGGTTGCAGTGAATACTGCAATATACAAATGTAAGTTGTATATATGTTTTTTTATATATTTTGGCAGTCAAATGTTGGCGCAAATGGTTGAAATTTAAAAAGAAAAAGAAAAAAAACGGTAAAATGTTGCGATCCGGTAAGTGCACACAGGCCATACTTGTATTGAGATAACACTACCAAAAACAGTGTTACCTCAGTGAGAAAGCTTTCTAAGAAGCTAGCTAAGGATTTATGGACTATGGACAGAAAGTTTTTCACACACGATTAACCTCATCTAAATAAAGGGAGTCAACAGGTCAGCTGGTGAACAGTCTCAGGTTTGGGAATCCACATCTGTAACAGTGAGTTGCTGAGGTGACCAGTCACATGTTTATGTTACAGAATGATGAAGACAGTTGGAAAATGTGTCTGTAAAGATTCTCATCCAGGTCACAGTACCCAGTGAAGGTTATCATAGACAACTGGACTAGCTTAGTTAACTGATTGAGTTGATTCACCCATGGCTTGAAAAACAGTGCATAGAGCTGCTGTAAATGTGAAGCATGCCACTGGATCCCCTTATGTTTGGGGCTAACCCCTGAATGTTTACAACATCTGGCTCTGCCACTGGCGAATATAAAGACTGAATGAATATAGCCACTGATTGTAGCTCTTCATTATCCTATGAATACCCTGATGACATACAGCGTCTGTTTCTCTGGCTTTTTTTGAATGATTGTGAGCAGACACTATAAAGAGGACATGAAGGGAAGTCACCTGTTCTGGTCCGGACATGCCGTAAGACGCCGTGTGGAATATACAGTCGACACCTTCACACACTTTATAGAGGGAAGAATAATCCCTGATGTCACTCTGTAAGAGAAAGACAGATGAATTAATTAATGCCAACTCTGAGGATGCTAATCTTAATTAATTTCAATCACTTTTCAGCACTTTTACATGATATCATTATTTACTCATGTACATTTACTGCATTTTCTCAACACAGCATTTTGACAAGTTAGGAGGGTTCAGGAGAGTACATGTGGTGATGTGAGTCAATAATTATCCCATGAAAAGACAGTTATAATTAAGGTAAGTGTGCCATGAGGCCTGCAGGTGAAACCTGATTCATGTCTCCACCCTCTCTGACCCAGTCAGCAGCTGGCACTTTGAGGCGGATCACTCACCTGTGTCTGTTTCCAGCCAGCACGAAGACTAACCAGAGAGAGACACTGGCTGAAGCAAGGGAATACTATAATTGATTTTCAAGTCAGCACGGGGCAGTATGAGTTAGAAGAAAAACACATAGTGTGTCATCTATAACCCAACCCCAAGATGACACAAGACACAGGATTGCACGGCTTGTGCGTCAAGAGAGGCAAACAAAGATCTTTCCCGTCGAATGTGAGACAATAAATATGAGGTTTTACAGCCGCTTTGAGTGTTTTAAAATGTTAAAATCTAACAAATGATGTAGGAATAAGGATGAAAATAAACATGCATGGAGAGAAACAGTTTTTGTTTTTAATGACAGCCACCTCAAACATATAAAACAAATTTGCACTGACAAGATTATAAAAATTTGGTGAACTCTGTTGTTCTCAAGTTTAATTCATCTTCATGAACTATGTGATGTGATGTAAATGTAATTAATATGTAAAGCTCTCTGGCAACCTAATCATGTAGAAGATATTAGGTCTTTAATATGAGGTCCTATTTTAAACAGATTTTGGTCACAGTGAAGCAAAGGGACTAACATGTCTGTGCTAAAGAAAGAAAGAGTGAATGATAGTGTGCCAGAGTGCAAAATGCCAGAGCAACCACAGCTGTATGGCTCAGTAATTATTACCAGTTGTACAATTAGTGTTCACTCTGACTAAATTGCCAGCTATTGGTAATATGTAGGGAAAATATAGAAATATGAATCTGTATTATAGTGGGAGTAGATTAGAAAGAGTCTCTCCCTCCACTGTACCTGGCAGAAGATTGCTCCATCAGGGATATCACAGGGAGGCTTGTTTATGTCCAGAAGGATCACTGACATCCCCTGGCTGGCTAGCTCTATCCCCAGCCTGGACCCAAAATATCCACCTCCTCCTGTCACCAACACCTTCCCTGTGGAGATGCCAGTTGCCAGTGCTGCCTCCTCTCCCAGTCTGGAGGCCGCACACTCCTGGCTGCCGTCGCCGCCACTGCTGCTGGCCATCATGGCTCCATTTACCCGGTGGCGGACAGACACAGCTGGGCTGGAGGCGACAGTCGGGGCTGGGTGGTTGACCCATGGCTGGTGGTTGAGGTGAGGAAGGTTGTGCATGTGGTGTCCACTGCATGCCTGCAGGCGACAAAGGGGGACACCGTGGCGGGGAAGTTGCTTCACCTGGCAAAGAGAGCTGCCACTCTCAGTCATGTTGGGACCACACAGCTCCATAGACATCCTGATGGGTGGAAAAGATCGGTGGAAGGAGAAGAAAATATTGGTTACTGATTTATTTAGTGCCATTTAAGTTTTACCAGTGAAGACTTTTGACCCCATTCAACTTGGCATTTTTTTGTAGATTTGGCATCACAACAAGAATTTAAAAAATGTCTGGCTACAGGGAGACAGGTTTGTTATGACTGCCTCCTGCTTGTTAAGGGGTTAAATTAAGAAACATGTTAATTAATCTATTTATTAAAGTACTTTATGACATCCTCATGATGGATGCATGCATGTGAAATATTCAACTATAAGCTAAACACTTCATCACTCCACTGTATGGCTATTAAGACCTTTGAAAAGAAACATTCAGAGTTCACCAAACCAGTTTCACAGCCTGCCATCACTCACACAGATCTTCAGATACATGTTACATAAAATAAAACCTTTCGCTTTCAGAGTGATAAATACCAAGATCAAATTGCCATCAATTCAAATTAATAAAAAATTAACTTACCTTAATATTCCCCTAGTCCACTCTCATCCATACCGGTGCTGGCTGACTTATTAAATAGTCTACCCTTCCTCTTTTGCTCTCGTGATCCCTCCCGATGCGTCGCCACTCTCACCTGTCAATCACCTGCACCCTCACCTGAGGATTCCCCTACCGTAATGCCTGGATGCAGCGCGCCACTTTTTTTTTCCTGCAGTGGCCCACACCAGAGTTTGTTCAAGTGTTGCTTGTCAAATGTTACCTCAAGACAAAAGTGAATAATTTTTCCTCCATGGATGAGGTGTCACTTTGTATTTATATAATAGATATGCATTTATATTTTCGATGCTCATGTTAACTCTTCTTCTCTTCGTTTCAGCCACATGTGGCTGTAAACTGAATCGTCACATTTTTAGTTTTTATTGTAAAAATAGATTCGCTTATAGTTCATTTAAATACAAGACGTAAATATTAATTTGGTTTTAGTCTTAAAGAATACTAATAAATCCCCAGTAATGCTTTATGACTACAACTATGCTTTATTAATAAGTAATAAATAATTTACTGATGTTTGAGGAGTAAGCCATTAATTGCAGACTGACAGTCAAATAAGGAATAAAAAAAACATGTGATGAATTCAAATGGTTCTAGGAATAAAAATGTGTACAGTACTTAACCTTGATGTACAGTGACCACAAAGAGATGCAAAAGAACCACAAAACAAACTGAAAACGATGAAGAGACAACTGTTCTACATACAAAGAATTACAGTAGTCTGTCCGAGAGGTAACATGAAGAACACTCTCCAAATCTTTGGGCCTTTTATAAAGAACAGCCACACAACAATACAAAAAAGAAAACAATGAATACAAATATATGAACAAACCAGCAGTTGCACAAAGTAAAAAAACACTGTGATGTGCTACAAAGAGAAAATTAGATACAGAATAAAAGATAAATCTGACTTTTTGAAACACACGGTGATGGTGGGGGTTAAAACTTTGCTCTAATGTACTCAATAAATGGTTTCAAACTTCGGTTATCAGTTATCAGTGTAGTATAGTGAATCTTTGATGTCAAGTAGTAGTAGTAGTACTCAGTATACAGTACACACTGTATACTAGCTCTGTGAATGAGGAGTCTTCCAGTGGAGAAGGATTCATCTTGATGGTAACAAAGTGACACATTTTCTGTAAGTTTACTTCCAGTAAGATTATTGTTGTTCTCTCCTGCTATGCAAAGGATGACTATCATCGGCCGAAACACCATTTTGAAAACATCTGACAGTGTTTCAAAGATTGAACTCCAAAACATTGACAGTTTAGGACACTGTCAGAATAAGTGTGCTAAAGAGGCAGGGGAGTGGAGTCAGTCACCACAAGTGAATATCCAGCAGAGACTCCTTAGAGACAAAGAACAACCTGACATCTGTAACATCTCTGTGCGGTCTGTCCATCAATAAATGGTAACAGAGGGTCTTATACTAAGAAGACAACTTTCTTGTATATGGTCACTGAATTCACCTTACAATCATTCAATAACTTAGGCTTCACCATCCTCTGCCATGATAACACTTAACAGGAATATTATTTCCTATCTGTTGTGGAAGAAAACATAAGGTCATTAATCAAAGCTCAGGCGTCAAATGATAACTGACATATCTTTGACATGACAACAGGTCAGGTAAACAGCAGCAGCAGCTGCTGTCACTTCCTGAGCCCAGTGTTTTCAGAGACGACAGAAATAGACGCTTCATGTTTTATTTAGCTGACAGCAGACAGACTGCCAAGCCCGAGCTGACAGTTAAATGCACTGCACGTAATTAAAGGGTGGATGGTGGGTGGTGGGGGTATCTTAAGCAGCTACCAGATGACTGGAGCTCTCAAGCAAAGGAGCAATTTGGATAAATGGCAATAAATAAAAAAAAGGGATGAATCGTAGTGCACTTTTTTTTGGATGTACCTTTCTTTTTTAAGAGGTCCAAATTTCTGAAATCTGAACAATTAACTCTCTGATTTTTGTTAGAAACTCACATTATTCACACACACCATTTCAGTGTATTTACTACTTTTATTGGTCTACATGTCAACAAAACACAAGCTTTGCTAAAAACAACAAATAACGAAAACCATATTTAACCACTGTTGTAAAAATGAACCAATAAACACTAACCAGATCAGTCATAACCCACTGCCTTTTTTTCTCTCTTGCTTATTTGTTATTTAAATGCGATAAAAGGGTTGAGCACACCCATGAATCACAAGCTGCAGGGAGCTGCCGCCTTGTCTGACCTGCTGCAGCGGTGAGGCGACGGAAACGCCGTGGAAAACACACATCTCCCTTGTCTGCAAACTTGCCAAGCCCTCTCCTGAGGTGATCATGTGTTAAATCCATTTATCCTCATTTGGGTTCAACAGTAAAACAGTTGAACAGTACAGATCGTTTTGTAGAAGGCTTTTTTAGAAGAGACATATCATTCCCCTGCAGTGGACAAACTGTAAATGTATCAAAATTATTCAAATTCAGAAGGCTCAATCTAGAGCCAGTGCTCAATTTTGTCGTTTGGCTGTAGAAACATGGTTCAACATAGAGATAGATAGATAGATAGATAGATAGATAGATAGATAGATAGATAGATAGATAGATAGATAGATAGATAGATAGATAGATAGATAGATAGATAGAGATAAATATATATATATATATAACTTTAAAGTGTTTCACAAGCAGACATGTAAATGTACGGTACTTTTTTAAACCTCAAACTATCAAAGCAAGCTCTAGTTACTATATATATTTCATACTTAGATCCGTAACCAAATCACACATCCTGTTGAACTGATGGCCTATATGTGTCACTGTACATGACTGTAATTGCAGTCAACAAGTTAGATTCAGTGGGACACACTAAACTCACTAAAACACCTCAGTGTGTTCACATGTTACTGATTAATGATAAATAAAAACAGCTACACCCCTACCACGAATACTAGTGCATATATACAGTTAATCCCACTAAAAAAAGAGTGTCACTAAAGTTTAACTGATGGTTTTATTATGCCTGATTTCAGGGGGTGCTGCAGCCCCTACATACAAATACATTACTGATATTTCCCACTTCTTAGTACTCCAGTACAGAAATATCAGAAATATTGACATAATATAATAAAAGTAACACTTTCTTGCTTTGTCACACGTAGTTTCTCAGGATTGAGGTGTTCATCAAATCAATCCAGCGCTGCAAGTCTGCCCGTGGAGAGAAAACAATAATGCCCATAATTAATGGCGAAACAATTAGGGTCTTGATCTTCAATCCTGGTCCTAAACTAATCTAATTTATCAACTACTATATTGTATTTACCTGGCATGACAGAGAAAAAAAAGAATAAAGATCCCACATAAATTAGTAACAGACAGCAGGGGGCACCAGACAACAGCATTTGAATCCACCATGAGTCTCCAAACACTGCAGATTACCTTAAAGGTCAACCATGGTTTTGTTTCTCTAAATCCAGGTCAGACTGTCAAAATAATTTAGAGTTGGTGAGCCATGATCATCTGGTCATCTGCCGTCCTCTGTGTGGGAGCAAAAAAAAAATGTATGCTCAGATTCTGGATGTTTCTGAAGCACTCAGGTTGAAATGTGGATAAAATGCAGAGAACAGAGATTCATGCTCCCACGGGCTTCGATGTACTTTGATAAGTCAAAGAAACAAAGGCTGATGATGACATATTGAATGATGATTGTGCTAAAATCCACCTTCATAAGACATCATTTCAACATCCACTGAAACCTTCAGTGCAACCTTCAGTGGGGGATTCATGGCAGACGAGTTGAAAATACTCGTGATAGTGGTGAATTTAGCGGAGGAAGCGTGTGAAGTAGGAAGCAGACAGCTGAGAGCAGGCGAAGAAGCTCTGGGGGGGATATAGTGAGGGTAAAACTGCAACGAAGAGCTGTCAAAAGCAGCACAAAAAAAAAAAACACTTTGCATGCAAACCTACATGCACACTGGATGACAGGCCGAGGTGGGTGGAAGGTTCTCCGAGGTAAAGGAGCCATCTTTCTTTACACAGTGTCATGCTGGAACCAACCAACCTGTCAGAAAGAGAGAAAAGAGTACACCATAAAGTACACTGCAGCAGCAGCTTGTGACTGACACATAAAAAACCAGAGCGATGCCAACGATAAACTAAAAACGGATTCTTGAAATGAAGGGAAAAGGATAAAAAAAGAAAAATTACCTGAAATGTTACAAGTAAATGGTCTTAGGTCCAATTTTACAGGCAATGATGGATGCCATATAATCTAGTTGACAAAGACTATTATACCCGTTAAGTGAGTTTAAACTCGTCCAGTTACAAATACAGCAATTACCCATCATCACTGCTTTTAACACTTTTCAGTTAAAGTATGCTGGCAGGTATGTTTTCTGCTAAAGATGAGTAATTGAAGTGGATTAGTCATCTCATTTCATGCTCATTTTAGAAAGCGGAGCTCCAAGGTCACACTCCTAATAAAAAGGCAGCCTGACGAGCACTGAGAGGATTTTAAGCTAAATCAGTTATCTTGACTTCATGTGTAACCTCCCTAAATAACTTGTGTGATAAAGTGGGACACTGAGAGAAAGGAAGCTGCAGAGTGAGATGATGAACTGTATCCATCAGTGGTTATGTACTGCTTTATAGACACTGGATTAGAAACTGTGTGTGTTGATGTTCAATCCCTATCAGCAATGTCTGAATCACTGACAGTTTAAAGAATGGACGGCGTAGACGTGATGTCACCCTGGAGGTTCCCGAAGAGCTATTTTGAAGCTTAAAATCTCTTGGCTAAAAAATGGGCAAAAAACATGGATCATTCGTGGACTTGAGGCCCGGGTGCTCAAACAAGCCAAATGTAATGACACCTACCTGTCAATTAAAGTGGCTACACTGTTAATTATGCATAACTTTCAGCCTAAAATGGTTGAATTATATAAAAATTCAAACTCGAGAGGGGAAATTAGCTATAGAGACAAAAACTGCTTTTTGTACCAGACTGTAAACGCGTTTATTTCTGCTGTGAAGTGAAACAATTTAACATGTGAGCTTATGGAGGTTGACTCGTTCTGTAGCCAGCCTCACGTGGCCGTTTGAGGAACTGCAGTTTTAGGCTTCACTTCACAGACATGGGAGTTGCTGTTTGCCCATCACACAAAAGTATTGGAAACATTTCAAATTGACCTGATGACTGGACAAAATCTTAAAGGTCAGCGACGTTGCAGATTGTAACCAACTGAATACTCTCCGTTTGCGTTTCACCCTCTCCTTCCCAGCATGTAAGAAAAACTCATGGCGGTCTCTGTGGAAGAGACAATTTAGACAGAACTAGCTAATTTCATAGAAATTCACTGAATATTTGTTAAGATACTGGATCAGTCTGGACCAAAGACCAATGTTCAGACTGACATTGCCATCCATAGAGTTGTGATGCTAACATGGCTGCAAAAAAAGCAATAAAGAAAATCAGTCTGTTACAAATAAAGGCTGATATGGTAAAAAACGTGTGGGAGTCTGAGTTGTGTCCATATTTACTCTGCTCATTAACTGTTCCCACTGCTCTACAAAACACACACAGTTAAAGAGACACAGGAGATAGGTGTGAGAAAAATGGACTAAAAGGAGCCATGACTTGCAGGAAATGAAAACATCAATAGTGACTATTATTTTAGAGAAGGGTGGCGGGAGGAAGATGCATTGACACAGGGGCATTGATTCATGGATTAAAGTTAATTAAAGTCACTCTCCAAAAAAAAAAAGCTTTGGTGTCCTGCTCTCTTACCTGACCAACAAATTTAATAAATAAAGTGCAGCATAAGGGCTGTCGGCTCTGCAGAAAAGAGACAGGAGAGGAGAGAGAGAGGACAGACAGAAAAGGAAGTGTCTTCAGTGACCTTCAAGCAACCTTAAACACAAGGAAGGAAATTACAATCAGCCACCAGCCAACTCTTGACCGTAGGTGACGGGCAGCCGGCCAGAAATCATAATACATTTTCTAAAATACTCTGAGAGCATATTCAGTACTAAACAAGTACTTTTTATGTCTTCAGAAAGGACAGTAGAGCTGCATTAAACCAGAACCACTTCAGCTGGACTTAAAGGGGAAGTACACAGTCTCGGGGAGTTCTGACGCATGTGTGAACAAAGCTGAGCTATAAAACTAACACGTCAGTCGAGTTGCGTTGTGGGTAAAACGGACACCTGAGTTGTGTCTGAGTTCAGATTCTTCCTCTGTTTAGTGCACTGTGTACTTCTTGGTGTAGTGTAGTGTTGTCGATTTACCACATTTATAATAATGCATCTTCCTTTTTTTGTCAAATTGCAACCAGGCAGAGCATTAGCAGCAACGTTTAGCTGCCATAATATAAAACACACAACTTATATTTGCATATTGCAGCATTCACCGTTATAGTAGTGGAATATCTTGAAATTATACTTTTCATCATCAAACTAAATAATTCCACTATTTTAAGGGTATTCTTCTCTCAGTATGCAGATTCATTCATGACCACAAAGATATCATTTCAACCCAAGGGTCACTTACGACCTTTACGACTGCATCTTGCAGCATTTCTGCAGAAAGACATTTCGCATGGTGACAGTTGAACCATCGCCATGGAAACTGGGACACTCAATCTGATGTTGACTTGAAGGCTTAGTTCAACACACAGGGGAAAATTTAGTAAGTGGACCTCATCAATTTAAGATATAAAAAGCATCAAAGGCTGCGATATCTTGAATTTTAGTGTCTGTTTTGAGTCCAGCTAGATCCTACATTGCCCATAATGCATCTCAAGAGTGTATTTTATTAGACGCTTCCTGCCTTTTATGTCCACTTCTTTCCAACCTCACACCAGGCTTCAGAAAGCTATCCCCACAGAAGAGTATCCTTTTAAGTGTTTTTATTGCTCTTATTATAATAATAATTTACAAGACATTTCAAAGAATATGTCCCTTTCACTGGTTCCTTAACACACAATAGATCCAGTATGTTTTATATACTTGTATCACACATGTTTAAGTTATGTGGTTTGTTTGTATCCAGACCACTCAGGCCACTTTAAACATATAAAACTTTCATAATGAAATAAAAAGACTAATTCTCTTGCTCTTTCTTTGCTCTTAGCACAACAGAAAATCTGTTAAAATAACATCAGTATAGCTGATGAATTTCAGCTGATCTGGCCAACAAAAGTGGCTTTTCCTTCTTCCTGTCTCACTTGGAGAGATAAAGGAGAAAGCGACAGACAGAAAGTGACAGACAAGCCCATAATTCCTTTGAGGACGAAATTGGAAGCTTGGGACAAAGATGATGGCGGTACTGCCGCTTCAAGGACGGATAAAAGAAAAGAGAAAAAAAAAAAAACAGAGAGGAGGGGGTGGAAACTCCTGCTGGTATTCCATCGACTGTCTGTTTTGTCAGGAACAGGTTCAGACTGGACCAAAAGGGCTCAGAAACAAGAGAATATGATGGACATTTTTGTGAGAAAGAAGAAGGATCTCCTCATTTTATCTACAATTTATTATTTCAGCTTCCTTCTGGCATTCAGCGTGATATTTTGGAATATTTTGTCAGGATATTTTGCTCTCTTAATCGCTCTGAGTCAATATTTTGTAAAGTAAAAAACAACAGAAGGCTGACCAGAAGCTTGGATAATATTATAGCAGAATTTGACAAACAGCTTTTGCTCTAAGCCAGCTCTCGTTAAGGTCAGAGGCTTTGCAGGCAATCAATATTTGGCAGTTACCTCTCAATTCATCGCTCCAGAGCCCAATCAGCTGAGCAGCTGTCCTGATGTACCTGATGACTCAAAGCAAAGGACAAGGAGAGGACAAAAGGTGGACAGCCTCCTACATTAACTCTGCATTCATCTGCAGCTGAAAAACAAGATATGAAATGATTAAAGAGAGAAGGTAATGCACGAGCACATGTTTTATAATTTCAAGGGAGTACGAGAGAAAGACAAGGAGAGGACATAAAGGATTACATTCACCTCTTCTATTATCATCACGATGACTGCAACGTCCTCCAGTCGTCCCTGACAGAGGCCGTCAGTCTGGCTCAGCTCTGATCTCCCTCTATAAAACACTAGCATCACTGCTGTTATCTGCCACACACATACGTACACATACACACACACGATAAAACACAACAGCAGCTCAAAGAGAGCTCATGTGTTTGAGTTTCTCTCTGTAGTCTGAAGTGAAGCTGTGAGGACGTGACTTCTTTTCACCAGGCTCTATTCAAAGCAGGCCCACATTAATCATTCATTTCCACTGGTTAAAAAAAACCAAACAATATTTTTCTTTGTGCGTTCAGCAGTTATTGTTTGTGACACAGAGGTCTATTCATGATAGCTGCTACTGCAGTCCCAGCATGCACTGTTTTACAGTCGGCGACAGTGTGTGGAGCGCTGCTGAGGGTAAAAGAGAGAGAGAATAATTTGATATAAGGTGAGAGAGAGAGAGAGAGAGAGAGAGAGAGAGAGAGAGAGAGAGAGAGAGAGAGAGGGAAGCCTATTTATTTCTAGCCTATGGATGGAAATAACAACAATTTAATGGATTGTCAAATTTGGTATTTACACTTCATTAGGTACACTTCTAATATGATCCAACACAGACAAACTGCTCTGCGTGTTAATTTAACTATGCTTCTTATTGAGGTCTGTGTTTAAATGGACAGCATTGTATTGAGAGGTGTTTCTAATATTTTTTGTTAATTTACATACATGAAATGTGCCATAATATCAACTCAGAATCCTCCAGATGAATTACTGTGAATCTGTATTCAAGTACTCAACAGAGTATATAAAACAAAACTGAGAAAGAGAACTGGACGTTGAAATCCCACCAGAGGAATGGTCATCTCATAATTCACACCAAGATGACACAAACTCGCAAGGTTGGAGAGACTTTTGTTGGAAGAACTGTGTGAGGTTTTTCATCAGAGTCAATGCTGTAGACAACGTGGACAATTAATGGCAGACCATACTCATATTTTTTGGTCCTGCCCTGTCTTACAGCCCTTGTGGACTCAAGTACAAGCTACCACCAAGAGGATCCTATGATTCAATATTGAGTTTCTCTTTCTACTTGGGAAACATATCAAAGAAGCTGGATAACAGGGATGAATGTTCATTAAAAAGTCTCAAGGCAGCAAGCAAAAAGGCAATTACTAGATGCTGGCTTCTTAGAGAACCACTGAGCTAATGTGTAGAGTAGTGAACATAATATACTCTACAATGTATGTGACACATAATGTTTAGTTTACGAAAGAAAAGGGAAATGAATACTGGGCTGAATGGGATACATAGTTAGCTAATGAAGAGTCTAAATCATAGTAAACACAATTGTGAATGAAAGTGCATCATCCTGTGACTAACAATCTCTCTGTGTATTAGTATTACTGAATGTGATCTCATGTTTGTGTTATGAAACAAACAACAAATTAAAGTGTATATATATATATTATATATATTATAATATCTATATTATATATATATATATATAAATCTTATCTATATCATATATATATATCTATATATATATACTGAACATAAAGCTTGTTTTGTTTCAGTCATATTATTATTTTATGTAATGTTTACAAAGCTTAAAGCAGATTTAGTAGTTAGTAGCATCTAGCTGTAATTTAATTATTAATTCATCCACTGCATCTTCCCATTACAGTCATGAAGGAGAAACTACGGTGGCTGCAAAACGTGCGTAAACTTTGGTTTCTGGACAACATAGCAACGCAATATGGGTTTGATTTCTTTGCACAGGTTGAATTTAAATACTGATTATCTTATAGGTTCATTTTAATGTATGTTTACTGTGTCTCATGCCGCTACTGCTTGAATGCTTGAATTTCCCTCTGGATCAATAAAGTATCTATCTATATGGTGGACACCATGGATCCACAGTGTCTGTAGATTCATTCTAAGGTAACAAAAACACAATTGTTATTATAATTCACGATACATAAAGTAGTTATGCACATTCTATTTAATTTCTGCTATATTCTGTAAATAGAGACTCAGACTTTGACACAGTCTGACTTTTAAGGAACATTTTGAATTCAGCACTTTTATTTGTGAGTATTTTTAGACTGTGGTATTTCTACTTTTACTTACTCCACCACTGGTCATTTCCAGCACTTTGAGTCTTCAGTGCCTTTCAGGGCGATTACTGAAAATTATGACAGCCGGCCAGCACAAGGCCTTGCTTCAGGGCCTGAAAGTGGTTACTCTTTCCCTACGGGACTCCCTCTGTGTAACCCTGGCCTGACACTGTTAGAGTCTGGGGGACAAACAGAGGCTACAGACAAATATCTACTGCCTATCTAATGCTGGTTCTCTCTAACTACACAATACAGAAAGCAACAAACACTGAACGTGAAGCTTATTTTGTTTCATGCAATATTATTATTTGCCCAGAACTATTATGTAATGTTTACAAAGCTTAAAATTTTGAAATGCAGTACACAAGAGACTTTTCCTTTCACATAATCTATTCTCAGCTCTTGGTAGTGTTGTTGACTATGGATAAAAAAACAAGCTTGTCTGCTCAACAGGATACAGAAGCCTACATTATCATATGAGTGTGTGCTTTCTGGGGACCAAATGCACATACACACACACACACACACACACACACGTACAATCCTCTCCGTCGTGCATGTGTCTCGCCGGCCTCGCACAAGGCACAGACTGTTCTCACATGTACCCACACATTCCCCAATGACTCATCTAAAATAACACAAGAGGCATATCAAAATAGACATTAATACCCTCTTCAAAATAAACGGTGGAGCCCGGCAGAAATAAACACTGGTCAGAGGGCTTGGTCTGTGGGCCGTGAGACTGCAACGCCTGCAACCTCTTCTTCAGCTCCTACTGTTACAACAACATACCAAACACATCGACGTCCACAGGGAGCTCAGGATGAAGTGACTGGGCAAGCTCTTAAGGATACCACAAGGTTGTTGTGTTGGTGAATAATGGGCGCTTTCACCGGGGCAAAACGCTTGAAGGGATGAGTGCCAGCTGTAATATCTGGGGCATGATGACTGACACAGGTCTAGTGGGCTTCACTGGAGGTTTGTCTGACTGGACTTGTGGGGTGAAAGGTTAACTGCTTTAAAGGAAAAAGGAGAGTATCTATCTGGGTTATCATTAGATGTCTCTAAAGCACAAAGACACAGTTTGACTAACAGGTGTACAAATAAATGAAGGTCAGTTGCATTTAAGCCCTTAATAAACAATTTCCCACAATACTGATTGAGCACTGCAAGGTAAATCTCTCACAGTATACATACATAAGTTTAGAAATTTGCTGTCTGTGGAGTCATTTCTGTGCAGGTGCACCAGTGGTGATACATTTTACTTCAGTCTAATCTTTATAAACAGATATCTGTAGGTGAAGGACAAAGTTTTCTGGTTTCTGTTTGTGGTGTGACCACAATGACCAGTCACAGTAGAGCGGACTTTGGTTGCAACAGTCTGTGTGGGACGAAAAGTAATCTTCAAACTCATCGGCTACCATCTGATGACAAATTAGTTGGCTGATTATCAGAAATGTGTCTCTTCTTGTCATTCTCATGTGTCAGTTGCTAATCAGACTGCAGAGGAAGTCTTGGCCTTGATGTCTGTTATCTGTTTTGTGTATATCCGCTGGCTACATTGGAAGCCCAGAAACATTGGCTGTTGTCCAAAGCTGGGTTGGGTTCCAAGATTAACTTCAACTAGCAATGCTTGGTTTGCCAGAGCTGAAGTAGGGAACAACCATAGCAACGATGAAGGCCACAACAAGGACTATGGTGGGGAAACCGAAGAGTCGTCCCATTAGACTGAAAACCAATTTATCCGGCAACCCCTATCCTGAAAAGGCCACTGCTCTCAAGGTCCATTTCTCTGAAAATACAACCTCCCCCTGGAGTTTTGGACGTGCAGGAAAGGACATTTGACAGCACGGTGACCTTCATCATCATGGTTACAATAATAAAAACAAGGTCAAGGTTGTCAGTCGCAGTTTTCTTAGGTTTAGGAAAACAAAATACTTGGTTATGTTTAGTATAAGATCATCAGCTAAAACATGGACGTTAGTTATCAGACTGTATTTTAGGAGAAACTGGACTTCAGAGCAGTGGGCGTTTGTTTTTGAAATAACGGGCTGTCAAACAAATGGGTTTTCAGTCCAGTGGGACATTTCAGACTAATGTGATTTTGGATTGACAGGCCATCGAAACAGCAGCATGGCACCTTAGAGGAAGGATTGCAGTCAAAAACAGAAAGTGATTCATGACAAGGACAAACATGGGTAATTTTTGGCGTAGCTCTTCTGAAGCTACGCCAAAGATGCAAACAGAGATGTTACGTTACTACTCTTAAGCAGATTGGTATTAATAATTACTGTCTATTGATTATTGTCTTGGAACTGTGAAAATATATCTGCAAACATCATAAACACACGTTTGTGTAATTACTCTCATTGCCCAAAGTGAGAAGTGACTGATATATAAACAACATTTTGAACAAAAAATAAAGAAACTTTTAACGACATCCCAGCCAAAGAGCGTGAATGTATCAATTGACATTTATATTAATTAAATAACAGGAGGCTAACTTATTTACATCTTCAGTAAGTCTGATTGTTGGTATCACACATTTAGACAAATCAACAAATTAAACTGAACTGAAATATAAAATCTGACTCATGTCCAGTATCATTTTGTAGTTGTTGTTTTTTTTCCTGGCTTTGTTGAAGCTACCATCTCTCAAATTATGATATAACATCATGAGCTGTGATTCATTTGTGTGTTTTTCTGGCACGGGCACAAATCCAGAAAACTACATAACAGCTTGGCAGATTCAGTATGCTAATGATGGAGAAAGAAAAACATTTTTGAAAAGCTTGTTGATCTGGTAGTTTTCAGTCAGTGAAGTATGCAGACAGGCTGACTCTTTCTAACCTTTGACCTTTGACACCTACCATGATGCATTTACTCAAGTACTGTACTTCAGCACAAATCTGAGGTACTTGTACTTCACTTGAGCATTTTCTTCTCATGCCACTTACTATTTTTACCCCACTACACTTCAGTGGAAAATATGTATTTGTCCACTTTAGTTACTTATTTTATTGAAAATTTTAAAAAAAATTATTATACAAAATATTTGTAAAATGAACAAGTACAGCTGAAACAATTAATCAATGGAAGAAAATTAACAACTAAATTGAAAACTATTTTGATTTTGTTTCTGGAGAGCTCTTGTGAAACTAAGTGAAGGGTGTGGTGGCTCTGACTGGTACTCTTTATATTATAGTATATTATATATATTTAGATTATATTATTATTATATTATATTATATTATATTTTTGTATTATATTATATTATATTTAAAAATGATAAACCAGCTACAACAGTAAAATCCTGATTTATTGTACTTTTTAACATTATTTCATTTTCTTTAATTACAAATTAAGATTTTGACATACAAAACACGACAACTCACAAAAACAGCTGAAACAAATACCTGATTAATCAATTGAAACACTTTTATTTAACATTTTAAATTCCTGTAACAGAGTATTTTTACACTTTTTCTTAAGCATAAACCATTATTGACATAATGAGTTTTGGTCACACAGAAACTAATGCTTATTTCAATAAAGCAGTTAATATATGATATTTTCCATCATTTCCAAACACTCTATAATAAATGAGACACTATACTGCTTCGCTGGTTGAGTCATCTCCGTCTGTCCTCAGTTCAGTCCTGCTGGAAACAGTCAGGATGTGACATCAGAAAACTGTGGCAAACTCAGCAGTCACAGGTGCTCTCTGTACCAACTGTGACAGCTGTGTTAGCTACATAGTGTGTGTGTGTGTGTGTGTGTGTGTGTGTGTGTGTGTGTATCTGTGTTCAGCAGCATCTGTTCGTAAAGTCGGGTACACCTAAGTGACAGCAGATGTCCTTTGCATTCCAGTGTTGTTCATGTGGCGATAACATGTGTTTGTATTTACTTGTGCAGACTTCTGTTATTGTCAGCAATACACAGCGAGACAGCAGAGTCCAGCTGTCTGCCTGTAACATGACAGCAACATGGAGAGAGAGACACAGAGTGAAGGGAGGAGCTGCCAGAGCTGCACAGCCACTCTGGGAATTTTTAAATTAAAGCAGCAGTAGTAGATTTTTTTGGCCACTTGGAGGCAGTGGAAGAATCTGTAAATGAATCGCAGGTTTTTCCACGAATTTCAGTGGGGGTAGTGTGTTTTGGCTGCTGCTGTGCGGGCTGCAAGTGTGTCCGCCTGTGGGCCTGCGGTGGAGAAGTTGAAGTTGATTGCAACTTTAGGAAAAATGCGTCCAAATGTCACGCTGCGGCCACCAATTAGACAATCGGACTGGTCAAACCTCCACTGAAATGTGTCTGAAACTGAGACTATCCAGGTAGATTCATGGACCAAACTTGGCTTCTTGTGTTCTGGCTTTGTTTATTTTATGTACCGGCTTTTAAATCTGAATTTGAGACACAAAGAAGTTTAATTTGTTTTTATGTCCGATGGTCGGGAGACACAGTAAACAAGAGTGAGTGAGCGCCAGTATCAATGAAGCTGGTTAATCTGTGAATTAAACATTTAGTTCCTGATTGTTTCACAGTGGTTATGGACCCCATAACCACCTTCACCCCCACACACCACTGTGATTCGCCACAGTGCCTGATCTCATTTGAATTTCCCTTGGTTGATATGCCGATCATATCAGCAAACCTATTTGCACATCCAGCAGACACCGTGCAGCATTGGCATTTTGAAGGTGACTACATTTAACCAAGAGACATATCCGGCTCTTCTAGTTGGTCTCTGTTTGCGGTTTGGACAGGTAGCATACAGTGGGGTTATCAAAGTATTAAAATCAAAAGTGAAACAATGAGCCGAAAGGAGTTAAATTGCAGTGTACAGCTAAAGGGAGCTGAGTGACCCCTTTCACATTACACATAATTAGTTATTTCATCCATTGTAAATGTGAAAATATGGATTTGGTGCAGCTTTAAAATTAAATATAATGTGAGAAAGAAAGTCCTGCATTCAGAATCTTACTCATTAAAGTAAAGTAATGCAGAATGACCCATTTCAGGATCTTATTATATAATTGAATCTGCACATCAATCTTAATTTAAATACTTTATATCCTGCTGGGCTGCTTAACTGATAATAACGTGAGAATTTATTATTTGATTTAATATTATGTATTAATAATCTAATTTACAAAGTAACTAAAGCCTAAATGATTAAATGCAGTTGAGTAAAAAGTCCAATATTTGCCTCCAAAATGTAGCAGAGTAAGTAAGAAAGGAGAAAGTAGCATAAAAAAGGTTACCTCAAAAATGTAAGTACAGTAGGCTCCTTGAGTAAATGTACTTAGTTACAGCTAACCACTGATATAAATATATTTCAACTGGGTTGTCTAAAAACAGATCTATCATTATATCTTGACCAAAAATATCAAAAAAAGAACAAAAGGGGAAAAACTGAATTACATTTTATGAAAGAATAAGTTAATAAAAATAAAGTCATCCTAACCTGAAATCAAAGTAAAACGTTTAAATTTAATTGTAATTAAACCTGATGTGGTTACATACTTTGAAGTTTTCCAAAAAATTCGCAGGATGGAGTAAAATCACTCATAAATCCTGCAAACAAGATGACTGACACACTGCTCACACTGCACATTTATTTCTCTTGTAATAATGTGATCATTCTCGATGACACAGCTCCCTCTCTCCACAAACAGCACTTTCCCGTCTTGTTTCTATTCTTTCTTGCCTCGGCAGCACGTCCCCTGTGTGATGGATGCTGACGAGCAGCAGACAGACATCCGTCTGGGAGGAAACATCACTGCATCCTCTGCTGGGCCTCTATCTCCCACCTACTCACCAATCGATACTGACGGCAGCTAAAATTAGAACCAACAAAGCATCTCGACGCCTCGACGACCAGCGTGTCTCCCATCACTTTGAATTAAGCATTTGACATTTTCAGTTGTCATTATAAAAAAAACCCACCAGTGTTAATAATACCATTAATTATTTTAGATTTAGAATTAGAAGCCAATAAATTCTCACATGCTATTTTACATATCAGCTCCCACTTCTGGTTTTGGAGGCAGACACTGGTGTTGTAGTCAAGACCAGCTAAACCGAGACCAAGTCGAGACCAAGACCACAGTGTATCAAGACCGAGACAAAGTCGTATTGTTGTATTTTAATGTGGCTAATATTTCGCCATATCTCTTTGGGTGAGGGACACGCCTTTGTGTGTCAGCCGTTAACAGTGACAAAAATTTTAACTGAGTCAAGTTATTGATGTCAGTTGAAGCAGGAGGATTTACCTTGTTTATATTAATTTCTTTGTCCATGACCTGCTTCATAAAATACTGAGTTTAATTTGTTGGAAGAACTTTGCAGGTGTTGGCTCGTGGTCTTGGAGTTAAACCTCCTGACCTGACCTCTCTTTAGTTTTTTCTGCCATACACGTGTTTGCTCTATAACTACAGACGGTGAAACAACTTCTTAAAGTGTAAAAGTATTTTCAGTTAATTATGACACTGTGGCGGGACAAACTCAACATTATTAAGTGAATAATATGGAAACACTGGCGATATCCCCACAGCTGTGCTCTTGACTGGCTTGAAATAAAAACCCATGTGGTCTTGAGATTGGTCTCAAGACCAAGACCACACACTCTCCTTCTTGATAGATCTTGATAGATACAAAATAACTTTTTACAGTGTTTGGGCAGAATAATCAGAAAACAGCATCAAGATGGAAAAAAGGCTCTGAATCAATGAGATATGTTATAGTTCGATAACAAAAGATCAATTACAGCTTGTAATCCAAAATGTTTTTGGCTTGGATGAATAGACAAATTTAAATTATTAAGATAATTTAAAGAAAAAGCAGCAAGCTGGAACAATGAAACTTTTTCCACAAGAAAACTCATTTTCTGTCAGCCGATTAATCGACTAATTGTTTCAGCTGTTCATTTTCTTATGTCTTGTCTGCAAAAATCAAAAAACTGACGGACGACATTCTCTGTCTGCTCTACCCTGCCAAAAAGATATCTATGTAGGACGCTGCATAAATAAGGCTAGGAGAATAATTAAGGATCCCATCCATCCGGATAACGGCCTTTTCTCCCTGCCACGATTAGGAAGAAGGTTACAGATACACCAGACCAGCACTGAGAGTTTCTACCCTCAGGCCATCAGGATCCTAAATGAGGACACTGACTAGGACTAGTTATTATTCTATTGTCGTTATTATTATGCTATTATTATTACTTGTAAAGCTATGATAGTTTTATTAAGTATGATCTTTTATATGTGTGATAGATAGATAGATAGATAGATAGATAGATAGATAGATAGATAGATAGGTCAGTCTTCAGGTGGAGAACAGAGAGCTGGTGCAGCCTCTCATGAACAGATGGTGGCCATATTTCCCTCTAAGTGTGTTTGGCAGTGGCACGCTGACATGATCATCTATCTCAGTGGGAAGGACACCACGCTGTAACCCATGAGCTCAACGTTCAGGGAGGGAAGGGAGCGCTGTATACGTGTTTGCAAATGGGACTGATGAAATATAGAAATACATGCTGCTGCGACATATCCGCTGAGATTTTTAACACCACTTCTTCCACCCACACAACTTATGTCACGTTGAGGCACCTATCAGTGTGTGCAAGTCCGCACCACGTTAAAAGATGTCATATCTACGGGTGGCATGGATTTCTAGATATTGTGTGTCATTTAGGTTTCAGCAGGCCGAGCTGTGAGACGATGATGCACAAAAGTCTCTCGAGTCAGTCCTGTTCAACAGCTCCAGGGCATTTTTTTTTTTTTCCATTCTTTTATTGTCTCTGTAATTTTGTGAAAACACACAAGAGTCGATCACTACACCAAGACTGAAACGAGAAACAGATATGGCTGCAATCTGCTCTCAAACACACCACTAAGGCTAACGGTGTCAGCAGATGGCAGACTCTTGTGAAACGACACACATTTGCACAAAATTAGAAAGGGATCATTGCTCGATGATGTCCCATTAAACATATTGAGCTTCCAGCAGTAAGTGTAACATTTGCAGAGAGGGGGAGGGGGAATAAAAATCAGCTAATAGAAGTGGTGTTGCCGTAGTTCATCATTATTCTCTGCAGTGCCACTTCTGAGTATTCAGACAATCCTCGCAAAGCTGATAACTTTTTTTTAATTAAACCTTGAAATACGTCCTGAACCACTTCACGTCCAGCTTATTACCATCCAACATACTGCGCATTGCTACGGCTAATCACCTACTTCAAGTTTAATGGCTTTTTTTCCCCCTCTCTCTCTTTTTTTTTTTAGCAAACTGAAGCCATTGAAACATCTCACCTCCATTTGGATTGAGAAAACTGTTCTGGGATCTGTCAGCGCTCATCTGTCCTCCAATAACTCACCATTAAGCATCTGCTGCCGATCAGGACGGCCCGCCTAAATCAAGACTAGCAGCCTCATCTGTGAGTCCTCTGGGCTAAGTCTACATGCTGAAACTTCAGCACATATGCAGGGTGATATATGTGACAACAAGACACAGCAGGAGCGTCGAGTAGAAAGGATACAACAGATACATTGTTTATGTATTTATTCTGCTTATGCGGTGTGTTTTTTGATGAATAGGTAGAGATGAGAAGCATTATATCAGGTGTCATACAGTAACACAGCGGTTTCCAACCTTTCTTGCCTGTAACCTCTTAATACATAAATACCTTCAGTACTTGAATCAATCACTCTTAGAGGTCTGAAGTTTATCCAGTAGTATTTCAAGAAAAAAAAAAAAAAAAAGGTAAGAAACACGAGTCCTCAAAATTTTGCATAACTTTGTAACCCCTTAGATTCATCTAAAGACTCCTGGGAGCTCCAGGTCGGGAACCACTGCAGTAATAAATGGCAACAGTTGTTTGAGTATAATTATCATGGGTTATTCTTTATCATTTGTAGCATTTTAGCAACCAGAAAAGGAGCTACAGCATTACTGTGATGGTGACAGAATAACATAAGTCAAACTATAAAGGCCGTCACATGTGAGGAGTTATAACAGATGAGATCAAATATTTATGACTGCGTTAAAGTCCCACAGTTGTCTTCAGAGAGAGCAGAGCACTGCCGGTTAAACCGATGTGAGCAGAAATACTGTGACCTTCTGAAATCCGAAATAGAAACACTGATCGTGCTCGACACCACGCTGCAGGTCACTGAGAGGCTAATGGAGGTGCAGTCCTGAGAGGAACAGTGCTGTCTTATCTTCAGCTGCACTGCGAAAATGGCAAATAAATGAAACTGAATGTGTGACAAACATGAATGTAAAGACCTGGAGACTTGTGCTGAGGATTGAAACATTCGGATCTCTGTGCCTGTGTGAGGGTTCTCTTGAGGGATCCTGAGTCGTAGTTCATTGTTAGTGAAGGAATGACGGGGTGTTTAAACTATCTGTGAATGTTAAATACTGTAAGAGAACGCGTAAACCGAAGCACTAACGAAAAGACAACTGAGCACTCCAACTTCTTTCCCTGTAGCCGAAGGCTTAGAGCAGGTTTTGTAAGCCTTTCGTGAAAGCTTTGCTTTCTTGACGAGAGTTAGATGAGAAGATCGATCCCACTCTCCATTTCTGTACGTTAAATATGAAGCTACAGCCAAAAAACGCAGTTCCTCGAACATCCACTTGAGGCTGGCTATGAACAATCTCCATAAGCCCTCATGTTAAAATGTCCAGCTACACAGCAGAAATAAAACACGTTTACAGCCATTTATGACAACTGTACTGAGTCTGAATTTTTATATAACTCACCCATTCAAATTCAAATTATAATAAGGCTTAAAGTTATGTTTAATTAACAGTGTGGTCGCTTTGATTGACAGGTGTCAATTTCATGTCTTAATACTAAGCTACTGGTAGTAGCTTCATATTTCGTGAATAGATATGAGCGAGGGATCGATCTTCTCATCCAGCTCTCAGCAAGAACACGAATAAGAAGCCTCCTCCAAAATGTCAAACTTTGTCTAAAGGCAATTCCTTAAAAGAAAAACAAAAAAACAAAGAAACTGACCTTTTTAAGGTTGCAAACAAAAGCAAACATCATGACTGATATCCTTTAAATAATGTTGGCAATTTTGAGGTTGCCAACATTATTTAAATGAGGTTAATAAAAAAGGTGCAACTACTGCTTGTTTGTTATCCAACAAAGAGTGGGAGAGTAAAACGCTTAAGGAAAATGTTTACTGTTCAAATTAAATTAATTAATCCACTTGGCCCAGACAATACTACCCTAAAAAACAGATCTGAAGGTCGCAGACGAGCAGAGGGTTCTGTCTCGATTGCTTATCAATACGGAGACGCAGGAGGAGCTGTCGAGTGTTTAACAGATGTACTCTGGGAACACAGATAGCCCTTCCACTGATGCATCCTGGGTGGCTGCCCTTGAATCACAGAAGGTTTGTGTCTGGTTTTTAATGAAGTGGGAGTAGAGGGACATTTGGGCAACATCTTGAAGTAGTAACAAGTTGATTTTAGGATGAACGGGTTGGGGAGGATTAAAATGCTCTGCTCCGTTTTGTCTATCAGCTCAGCTACTGATAAGATTCATACAAACAGGCATAATAAATCATACAGACTGTGTCAGAGTCACACACACCCATTTTTTCTCGTTTTATTCAGTGATAAATAATTTCCTATGATCATAGGCTTTATGTGAAGACATCCGATCAAGGCAAGAGACAAATTAGAGGGCACACATTGCCACCATTAGAAAATAATAGCAGAAACAAAAACAATGAGGTAAGAAGTTTCTCTTTTTTTTTGTACATTTGTGGTGCTTCTATTTCTGTTACCTATACTGTTGAATGCACAGTGCTTCCTAATACAGAAATCCTGCCTTTTTGTGTCTGTACATTATTAAACAAAAACAGGTCATGGCACAATACTGAACCAACCAAGACAGCGGGGGCACCGCAGAGTGTAGAGTTAGCAGTATACATCATCAGACCAAGAATAAGAAAAGCTGAGCAGGGAACAGAAACACAAAACAAACAAAAAAAAACCTCTAAGACTAAGCGACTGAGATCCGTGACTGATTCAACGCACACACACACACGCGCACACATCTGGAGAGTGTAAACATGCAAAATACAAGCCTATGTGGAAGAGCTGAACTATTAATTAATCAACTGATCACTTATTTTATTATTTAAGCTTTACTTTGTTAGGATACTGAAATTTAAACATGTAGGTTATGAGAACTGTTAAGTCGAGGGATGTCTGCGCTACACTGCTTTGTACAGACCAGAGTTTTATTAATGATTAATAATAATTATGTGCTTAGAAATTATAGGACAAAAACAACTCTTCACCTCCAGAACTCGCCTGAGAATCATCGCGCCTTTAAGTTTTCTTCAGTATCGTATAATCCAGTGATAGCCGTCTGTACATACGTGGGTACAAGAGGGACTAACTTGTGTGTGCGTTTAATGGTGTCAAAATATATGAGCTAAAGCATGGCGCGGCAACATTCTACTTCCCGTTTACGGGCGCTGTAGTTCCAAAAATCCAATTGAGAAAATGACCCACCAACCTCTGATGAGCTGAATAAAGCATGGCGTGCATAGTCGTTAGTAGCGCGTAGTCACGTGCACAGGCAATGAAAATAGCAGTTAAGGTGTGTGTGTGTGTGCGTGTGCGTGTGTGTGTGTGTGTGTGTGTGCGTGTTTTACATTCACGGACCTCATGGGCAGCACACTGAGGCACAGCCCCATGCATGGACTTGACCTGCAGTCCCAGTGCCTTCACTGTTGTACAAAACAAGACGATAATACTCCTGGCTCCCTTTCTTTCCTGTCCAACATTAAAAAAGGAGAATACCACCAATGTTCAGCATTCACATTAAGTTATTTTCACACCTTCGAGTTATGAAAGTCAATACTGTCTGCTATAATTAGAGATTAATGAGTTCATGTCGAGCCCACAGTGATGTAGACCTCTGAATACTTGCCACAGTGCTCCTGGCTGTACTTACTACAAATACAAGAGGTGTCTTCAGATGATTGTTCTCTTAATTCACAGTCTTCTAGTTATTGGCAAACTCACTAAATACTCTGTAAATAACATAATGCAAGTCTTATATTGAGTGGCATTCTCCTTTATGGTACTTGACCTCCTGTTCTGCTGCCCAGGGAGGTCACTCCTCGCTGATACCTGCTCCTGGTTGTTGCACACCTGCACCTTTCCTCTGGTCCACAGCAGCCCTGTGAGCTGGACCAGACAGCTGGGCTCACAGCTGCTCTCCCCGAGCCACACACACACCTGGGGCTCTCATGAAGTGACAGGCGAGGATAAAACCCTGCTCTAAAGCTAAGCTGGCAGGAGAAAAAACCCCACCGGTTCCCCCTCAAGGATTCAGTTCAGTGAACCTCAATTACACTCGAGCTACTTCAGTGGAAAAGGCGGCGTGGGCGGTGGAGGCAAAAATAAGAAGAAAGAAAAAAAACACAAGATGTACAACAACGGAAAAACACACAACTGAAATAGCTAAGAGAAGCCAAAAATAGCAACAGGAGCGGTCGTGACAGCGCAGATGTGTGCCGAGGCCGGGGGGTCAAGTCGAGGAGCGGCTGTAGTGGTCCTCAAGAAATGTGCGCCAGCGTTGTGGCCGCTGTTGCCATGACAGCGGCACAGTAAGCACCCTTTTTACCCCCCCGCAACACAACAACAACAACAGAGAGACGGCCATATTTTTAAATCAACAGTGGCAGGGTGCTGCGACAGCCTCGGGTGCCCTCTCTCGCACTTCACGTCCTCCTCTCCCCCCCCTTTTTTAGTGTTTTGTTCATTTATTCATTTTTAAGTCGTTAGGTACTCCACGGTGCTGCGGTCCTTTGACACATCATCAAAGACTTCCCTGTATCAGGCTTCTGGCCAGAGTTTGTTGTTTTTGATTTTCAGTCATTGTGTGTGTGTTTCGTTTTTTTTGTTTTGTTTTGTTTTGTAAATCCCGTTTTCAGAGCCTCTCGTGTCAGTCCGGAGGCGGCGCACGGTCGAGTCCTCAGCCCGGGAGGCAAACTTTGCCTGCAAACAGAAGTCCCACTATGGTGAAGAAGATGGAGAGGACAAACAGCACATACGACGAGCCCACCACCGTGTTGTTGGGCAGCTTGTACGGCTGGCCTCCCACCTCGTTGATATAGAAGCCTATGGGGAAGATGAGCGCCGCCATGCAGAACAGGATCACTGGAGGGAAGGAGCGAGAGAGAGGAAATGTTAGTTTACGGTCACTTACTGGTGATTCCTATGAGTTCATGCTGTCTAAATCAGAAGAGGAAGATGTATTTCAGACTCATACGACTAAATACATTTACAAAGGTTTCAGTCCTCACAAATGGTAGAACATAAAGCATGAACCCACTCAAACTCATTAGCATCGTACAACAGTGCCTTTCAAATGACTTTGAAGGAGCAGCAGCACATTGCAGACTCATGGTATGCACCGTGCTCAGCATGACTCAGGAGTTTATGTAACCTTAATTTTTCAACATTTAAAAATAGAATAATCTGTGACAATTAACCTGACAAGTGTACAGTACCTGAAGTGAGTCAGTCAGAGTGAAATGATTATTTTATGCTCATGTCTTTGTCCGAGGAGGAGACAAAAAGAGCACAAACCATTGTGAATGCTACATAAATTCAGCGTTGCTTTCAGTAAATAAATAAAGCTCTTTGTCACAACCTCAGACTGATTAACACAGTTTAAAAGGTGCAAATCAGATTTCTAAAAACAGCCACGTCAGCTCGGTTTATTAATTCTAGAAATTCCCAAATTAGCAAACAGACATTTGCTGATGTTGTAGATTTCCACGGCTGCCACTAGATGCTACACAACAGAAGAATTATTTAGAGGTCACAGGTCAGAGTTCAAGTCTTATTGTAAAGGTCTCTGATGATGTGAAACTAATTAACGCTAATTACAGCGGCTCAGTTTTCTTCTGTTCGCTTTCACGATGTTATTACTGAAGCTTTATGTAACACACAGTGAGCGACGTGTGAATCAGTGGCAGAGTTTGAGGAATAGCTACATATGCTTAAAAATAACTCATTGTTACACTCAAAGAGCGCCGTCAGATGTTTTCGACCTACATTTCTTCCCGCACCGACTGTCTGCAGTAGTACGGTGGAGGTGGTGAAATGCGAGTTGTTATATGTTACTAGTGTGTGTTACATAAATGAATTATTCTGGCTTATGATATATTAGTATAATTAATTACCAAGATGAACAGCCTGTTTACACATGGTGTTAACATGTGCCTTGGGTGATCGGATCACAAGAGGACAAGTGTAAACGACCACCAAGAGGCATTGTGGTCAGACTGCTCAGTTACTGAGGTGGACACACTTGACCACATGTCTTCTCTGTAGTGGAAACACTAATGTGACCTGGGCCACACTGAAGGACGGCCTAGTTAAGTTTAGTCCTGTGAGTACACATGAATCATGCTGTCTGATTTCCATTTGGTTCATTTGTTCTACATCTGTGTTGTTTTATCTGCCGAGATTAGCAGTAGAACAGTAGCGTGCTGGACCTGGGGAGGCTGGAGACGACTGGACATGACGCGACACACAGAGACGGCGGAATAGCGTGACAGACGGGAGAAATCGAACCGTACGCAAGGAGCCTGTGCGAGTCTCCCAAACAGTGTGTGTGTGTTTGTGTGTACTGAAATAGTGGAATAAATAAGTGAACCACGATAATCTGTCTGTGTATCTGTGTTGAGGGAAGCCACGGTGGCAACAGACCTGCCACAATGGTAAACAGTAACAAATACTATTTACTACTACGACTATACTACCTCTTCGTCGCCCATGGACAAAGTCCCCAGACTCCTTTTTTGTTAGTTGAGTTAGAAAAAACCTCGGATTTTGTAAAAGCCTACATCTGCAACAAATTCTGAATTATTTGGGTCTTGTAAATTCGGCAAATGTTATACACAGACTTGGTTGGCTACTACTGCTGAGCCGCTGGGTGAATACAACAACACATCTGGTCTTTGCAAACTGAAATAACGCACATGTTCATTTGCATGTAGAGTGAGGAAAGTGGTCACTTGAGGCATGGGCGCAATTTAATGCCACGAGTAAACTGACATACTTTCATACTACTGTCCACTTGTGATCAGATCACCCAAGACGCGTATTAATACAAGGTGTAAACAGGCAGTGAGTGAGTGTGACATTTATGCAGCTTCTTGATTAACTAATAAACTGGTTTTATAGTTAAATTCCTGTGTAAAGCTTTGCGTTTTGCGTTTCTCACTGTACTTTGTGAAAGACTGAATCCCTGCCTCGTCTGACATGTGAGCTATTACAAACTGTGTGAAATCAGAATGGCAGAAGTTCAGAAACAGTCCTCGAACAAGCTGCGTTTATACTTGCTTGGGTCTGCCAGCGAGTTTAAATGAACAATGTCTGGTAAAGGCGCACACAAGCAAATATTTACGTCATTTTGCCTGCTCATTGCTCCGACCATGAGTTTATCTATGAGGGCGGTATGATTGCAAAAGGATGCTGTAAAAGTGGAGCCAGAAAAACATGGCTCAGCGTTATTCCTGCAAGCTTCGCCACCGAGTTAATTGAAGTGCACTTCGTGGTCCGCTGCTTCTCTAAGTGCCTAAACTGATGACATACAGCGCTTCGCCTCGATCTGCAACTATTTTGATCATCGATTAATCGTTTAAGTCCTTTGCAAAAATGCCAACAAACAAATTTTCCGTTCCAGCTTCTCGAATGTAAAGATTTGTCTCATGTATTCTTGCATATTTCAGCTGCTGGTCGGAAAAAACAAGCTACTAAAAGATGTAACTTTGGGCTTTTCCCACCACTTTCTGGTATTTCATGGACCAAACAGTTAATCCAAACAAACATTGCTACTTTTATTCTCATATTTAAGTTATAATGCTGCTTATTCTCAAGCCTCAAGTAAAATCAATTTACAACATTGAATAATGGAGCCATATTTCACTCGTGTATGACCACCAACAGTCGTGTTACATAATTTCTGACAAGACTCTAGTCTCAAGTTTAATTCAGACAGCTCGTTAACAAAACTCATTCACTGTGGCAAAAAAATAAATAAATAAATCACACCAGGTGGCTCTAATTGGGCTCGACATAATTGGCTGACATCAGCTTTTCCCAGATTTATCATCATCATCATCATCATCATCATCATCAGCTTACGTGTCGGCTGATAACTATCAAAGGTCATTTACAAACAGTATCACAGAGAAACGTCAATTCAGCTGGTAGCCTGTCTTTTATTTGTATATACCGACCTTCAATAAGCATCGGTTCCTATCCAATCAGACCAGATGCACAGAGCTGATGACCAAAAAGATTGAAAGAACAACTTAGACATTGAATATAGACAGCTGAGGAGTGACAGTGAGGCAGGAAGAGAGACGGGGGATGACACGCTGTGGCAAGGACTGAGCCTTCATACACCAACTTCATCCTCTCTACCAACTGAGCTAACCGTCGCCCTAGCTTGAATACACAATATATTTATCTTCTGCTCTTTCTTTGTGGTTTGTGAATGTGGGAGACAGCAAACGTAGCGAGTTATGTGAATGCAAGGCGTAAAAAATTATACAACGTGAACTAAACCCTGTGTGCAGTAACACAGGTAGAGTGATAAAGTATTAAGACCTCTCACAAGTAAAACAAGACAGTAAAGATCTGCAGGAACCCCGTTTATTCTGTAATTTAATGAATTACCACACATTCTGCAGTTGCTGTTAATATAGTGTATTTATTAAGACACTGCTCCACCCCCACAGATGACCATCACACACCTTGGGGAAACACCGCTGTGTGTGTGTGTGTGTGTGTGTGTGTGTGTGTGTGTGTATAGAGACACAGAGGTGGGTCTGTGCTGCTCATACAAAGCTGTTCATTCAGGTGCCAGTGGCCTGGAGCCAGTCACACTACAGACTGCCCACCTTCTCTCAACCTTCATCACCTGTCTGCCCCTGAATGAACCACCCCAGTCTCCGTACAAACCAACATCAGTTTACTCCCCTCCCCTTCCATTTGTATCTTTACATTGGCACCCATTTCTCTCTTGACCTCTAAAAAACATCATTATTCACTCAGCCTTCTTTACTAAACTCTTCTTAAAACCCCTGCCCGTTTTTCTCACTTAACCTCTCGCCCTCTCCCCCGCTGCTTGGCCGGCGGCAGAGAGGTTCAGCAACAAAACTGGTCCCGTTCTTGCCTTTTCATCGCTCTCCTACACCTTGGACAGACTCTTGAGATACAAGAGGATCTCAGGAAGACCCTCAGCCACTAAAGTGTCAGCTGAAGGGGGTCCCACAAGAGAATAAAGCGATGAGTTACCATCTCGCTCCTATTACAACAAACCCAGCTTATTCTCCATCATACCTAAAATAAAGTTTCCTCAAGCCATAATCATCATCATCATCACGCTTTAAACCTGTTAAGAAAAACCTGCACTAATAATATAGCTCTTTTTCTAATATGACCAACAGAAGCTTAGCAGGGGGACGAGGGTGACAATAGCTCACTGTTGCCGTGGAAACCGCCTTACTTTCCTTTGCGTGTGCTCGTTAAACAATGACTCAATGCCTTCCAATTTAGCTTGTGACACAGATTTGTGCTAACCGGGCAGACAGTTTGTGGAGGGCTTCAGGCTTCTGTAAAGCGGTGATTCATTGGGTATTTGCAAGTGATTAGGAAGAGTTACAAAACCTAATTATAAAGCTGTATTTGGCCTGGCAGGCAAAAAAAAAAAAAAAAGCACTGGGTGTTTGTTGAAAATCTGCAGAACAAAAAAAAAAAAGGGCACAGTGTCCTGAAAAATGCATCCAGCTTTCAAACACAAAACACGGAGCGTCGTGGCTTTACAGGCTGCTCCATCTGCACAAGTGCGCTCGAGGCAATCTCTTCCCTTAACGAACAGACCAATCAAACTCCGCCCTCCCACACAGCCTTACGAAACCAGCCCCTGCCACGGTTCACGAGATGGATGCTGAGTTATTATCGAGTGCTGGAAGTGCATCTTTATAGAAAAAAGAAAAAAAGAGTGGTGTTCAAGGCAAAGATAGACAGAGAGAGAGAGAGAACACTAGAGAAATGCCGTGGCACATAAACCACCCACTCAGGTATCAGAGGAGATGCATTACCACACAAAAAAAACCCAACAACAACAAATCAGCTTTAGGGAGAAACGTGGTCATCAGGAATGCAAAAAAGCACTCATAAATGTGCAAAAAACACACGTCATAATCAGAAACACAAAAGATCCTGTAAACAGCCGCGGATGCTTTCACACATGTAAATTCAACTTTATCTCTTCTCTTTTTATTATTTCCTGCCCTAAAGAAACTATGTTCCTGTGGCAAAGGTGTTTTTTCTAAAAGGTTATGTCACAACAGGGAACAAGGTGACGAGAGGAAATACGCTGATGGCAAGTCTACTAAAATCTAGAAGTCACTGTCTCGTTCACTTACTGCCAGTAAAGGCGATCCAGCGGGCGTATTTGGTGGCTTCTCGGCGCCAGTGCGACGCCACCAGCAGTCCGCAGGTGACCGTGAGGGAGATGATGCCCATGATGATGAAGAAAAGTGTGGTGACCCACTCCGGTGGCAGCCGTGGTGGAATACAGGTCCGGTCTCGTCCGTGGATGGTCTGACATTGCCGAACTAGACCGACCGTAAGGGCACCTGCAGAGAGAGGTCGAATGCTGATGAGGTGTCCATTTCAAGTGATCTTTAATTAATTCATCAAGCGCACACAGACACTGAGATCAGACCAGGGCAATACTAAGGAGAGTGTAGAAAGTTTATTATACAGTTTTTTTGCTGAATCATTTCACAACCCAGTCGCTTCAAATACTTCTGTAAGAATCTGTAACAATTTAAAGCAATACAGCTAAAAAGAAGCACATAAACACAACATCAGTAAATGCACACTGTGTGCTCAGGACATCTTAGTAATAAGCAGAAGGTAAAACTGACAAATAATCCTTTATACAAGTGAGGCAGCTGTCCACACTGTATAATGTATCTGTACACCGTAACAGCCGACATCAGAGCACATGACCCCAATGTCACACAGTTTGTATGTCTAAAGGCTGAATTTGAAAAAAGAATTTGTCCTGAGAAAAAACTATGAGAGCAAAAACAAGCAGCAACCAAGTGACAAAAACATCAAACGTCGTCTTTGAACATCCACGCTGGCTACAGAAGTGAGTCAGTCTCCATAGGCCCTCATGTTCAAATGTCCAACTTCATAGCAGAAATAAACAGCCTGGTACAAAAGACAGTTTTGGTCTCTATAGCTAATTTTCCCGTTTATGACAACTGCACTGGCCACTTTAATTGACAGGTAGGTGTCGTTACATTTGGCGAGTTTGAGCAACCAGGAATCATTAAGAATCATTTTAGATTTGCTGAAGTGATTAGCAGAGCCGCCACACTCTGAGCTTCATAACAAAAAAGAATAAGGGTCTCATGTTGGGGAAAAAAGGCAAAGCTGTGGCAAATTGGTACCTCATTTGATGACAACGTCTGTTAAGGGAAAGGCCAAAGTGGAGCAGCTCAGCTGAAGTGAAAGAGGGGGAATGATCCTTTAATTTGCAGAGGAGCTGGTGAGGAGCTGAGCAGTCGCTCTCTCCACACAGTTATGCCAGCGAGCGGCTGACATTTTTTCTCTTGCGCTGTCACACTCAACGAGAAAGGTTGAGGACTAAATCAATCCTGCCATTTACTATCCCACACAAGTAACAAGACACAGAAGCTGCGATGATATCAGACACTTTGCAGCAGCTTTTAGGGCTCATTATCTCTGCAAAGTTCAAGCCTTTCATACTCATAAACCCACCAGCTCCTTCCCTCCATCTCTGAATGTGATCTTTGAAATATGCACCTCTGCTGCACAAAACATGGCACGACTCGGTGTTCTACTGTACCGATCCATCACTGATCAGACAGGGAGACAAATGGATTCATGCCTCGCTCTGAGTCAGTGTGAAGGCCAATACTCGAAAAAAGGAACATGCTCCAGTGGTGCATCCACTCTGGAGGGTCGCCATTCAATTAGAGCACATCCCCAAGGGGGGTGGGGGGGGATTTCTACCTGAGTAAGCAGAACAGCATCGCATCACTCAAGCCTCTGCTGATCACAGGTCTCGGGCAAAACAAAGGCGGACTGTAAGTGATGTGCTGTGGGAGATGAGGCTCTTATTTGAAAAATTAGAGGAGGCATCAGTGTGAGGGGTTTTCAGTAAGTGCACACTTGGTTGGGCTTTTTGGATGGGTGCTTTGACACATACCATATGTGGATAAATAACAGGGCGCAGCTGCCTGCTTCATTTCAAGATAGTACAAAATGTTTGACAAAAAAAAACAAGCGAAAATCATCCAGTAAAACACAGCATTAGCTATCTATATAAGTACAAGCACACACTCCTTACTATACAACCTGAATGAAGAAATTCTGCAGATACCTGGCGACCGTAACAACACAGTTAATGCAAGATTGTCTTTCCAGGAGTTGCCTCTTCTGCAAGCTAACAGCACAAACAGTTGCGAAGCTTCCCGGTGTTTGAAGCTTCAAAACCATGGATGTTTTAATTAAACTGACCTTTACTGGATCGCATTTTATTGTCACGTGAGCAGATGAAGCAACACTCCCAACAAAATGGCACAAGCTACAAAATGTCACACAGTCAAAATTAATAAATCACACACTTGCTAACAGACAGACAGACAGACTAAAAAAGATGATTTTTAAGTATTCGGAAATCATGCATTGTTTACATGCATGTTTATTTGCTTGGTCTTGGTCGCACTGCAGCATATTTTGTCTCATCATCGCCACCTGTTCATCAGGGGAATAGTGAAACCATTGACAAGACTGTCTATTGTGCTCGAACAGCTCCGTAGCATTACTCGAGGTCAGAAATTCGTCAGGAAACCTTTAAATAAACGTCCATCTGTGTAAAAACAGCTAAAAATACACAGTATGTGGCTCGGCTAAGTCTGAAAAGGAGGCTTGAATGGCACAATGTCGTCTAAGAGTGATACAACGGCGAAAAATATAAAGATTAATGAGCGGTAAACACTCATTCCACTGACTATAAAATAGCCCATTCACTGAAAAGCCGCCCTGTGGGGGCGACTTCATGAACAGCAGCTCAGCAGGTGGGCGGACGTGTGCATGAGACAAGTATGCAAGCAGGAATTTTAGAAGGTCAAGCCTGCTACTTGGTCCGTCTGGCACCCGAATCCAGACATTTCATATATATATATACATATACATATACATATACATACATACACACACACACACACACACACACACACTTGATGCTGCTAACAAACCTACTGTGTCTAAATCCAAAAAGAAAAGCCTGTGTGAGAAGACTGTTCTTGTTGTTGCGGGGGCGTGGTGGGTTCTGCAGGCTGTCCAGAGGAAATCCTGTCCCCTTTATAACACCCAGTGAAAACACTGCTTTTACAGTAACAACCCACACAAACAATGCCAGTGGTTCAAAAGAAACGCCTTGGGAGCCTGTAGGGCTAAAGTAAGAGCTTTAACATCCACTGATACAGGACTAAAAACCTACCTTAGACTAGGCACGCACACAGTAATGCTATCATTAGAGAAGATGTGTTTTTATTAGAGACGAGGAGCAAGTAAAAAGGATGTTCTGTCTTCACTTCTACCTTATTGCTATGGCAATTCAATTCTCGCTGTGCAGAACACTTATGCAATAAGGCCGTGAAGAAAAAGAAATAGACGCCGGGGCTCACGACAAAAATGGCATCTAAGCGGCTCACAGCCGATATTACAGAGTAGCCTTGAGCAGATTAAAGAAGTAGAGGTGAGTGAAGCAAGGACTGGTGCTGGGAACAGGAGAACATGAGGCAAAAAGTTTGAAAGTTGTTGTTAATGGCAGCGGTTTATGACCATTTCCCCTGGATCCTGTGGCCTCCCGCTGTTTCACAGGCTCTATGTGGAATTCCTGCCCTACAGCAGGCAGGCACGCTATGGTACACGGATACAGGTAAACAACTCAACGAGCAGACACACACACACACACACACCCACACAAACAGTTCCTGTTAAAGTGTGGTCTGACAGTCAAACGTGTGCAACAGCAAACACACAACTCTACAAAAATGAAAATGAAAAGAATAGCTCGACATTTCACAGGAAGTGGGTTTATTTACTTTCTGGCAGAGGGTTAGATGAAAAGATTAATGGCACTCTCACATCTGTCCGTTAGCCGCGCGGCTGCTGTGGTAAAATTGGAAACGAGGTGGGAAACAGCGAGTCTGGATCTGTCCGACTGTAGCAAAGTCCATCTACCAGCACTTCTACAGCTCGCTAATTAACACTCCCCGCTGGTTGCCTGGCAACTGCCTCCATACATGAAGTACTCCAACATGAAACCCGCCATAAAACATCCAGTTTTTCATTGTTGCACTTTTTGTACACAAGGTATAGAGATACGGAGCTAACTGCAGCTATGGCTTCATATTTAACGGACAGATATCAATCTTCTTGAGTTAAACTAACTAGAGCCATCACTAGAATAATGATTTCTCCATTTCCAAACGTAGTGCAGTGGAGTGTTTCTACTAGCCGACCGTGAACATCCGGAGGGTCGGAGTTAATTAATAATGAACTCTGACCTCGGAGTCCACTGCAGTTGACCTGAGATCACACTGAAACGGGAAACAAGCCAAAACTGAAGGTGTTTAGTCTAAAAATACATTTCTTAAGGCTCCTCTGTCAGAAAAAGAATTATCCATTTTAAGAGCCCACTGACTGTTGGGCACCCCATACCCAGCTGTCAGCGCTGTGCTCACTACGATCAAAATATTCCTCTCACCATGTCTCGATCCAAATGAGAGGAAATGAGGTCCGTGTCTGCTCATCTTCAGCATAATCATGCTGTCATTAGTGAAGCATAGGGGGTGCTGCTGTTTGAAAGCTCTAGGGGAGGGGGGGTGAGTCAAACAGACCTCTGAACTGTGGTGGGCGGCAAGTAGGCAAGCTAAAGCAGCCGACAGCTGATTCTTCTGCCGCTGCTGCTGCTGCTAGAGGCGCGAACGTACATTGTATGAACACTGGAACACAGCTGCCGTGTACGGCCAAGAACATGGTAGACAAAAAGGTGGACCCGAAGAGGAAGCTCCTGCTATGATTACCTCCACGATTAGCTTCCCTTTTTAAAATGTTGATGAATTATGTGTCGTTTCTACATCTCTACCATCATCAACAAACATAACGAATGCCATTAAATATCAGGAGTGCTGCATTTTTGATAGCTTGCACGTCAAACCTCATGTTTAAATACTATGTTGACATTGAAAACACACTTGCACACACACACCCGGCCTGAAACCTGCCTGCTGTATATTTAACAGGCTGAAGATTGAGAGCTGTTCAGGCGTTGTTAAACAAATTCTACAGTACATTGCCTGCCTGATACACCTCCATCTACAGGCAATGACAGTAACATCGTCTGACGACATCTGCAGCTCTGAGCTGCTGTTTTTTCGTCCTCGCCTGTTGGCGGCACGGGATGGATCCGAACTTGCGGGGTCAAAAACTGCTTGCTCCGCAGCTCTGCTGCAACTGGATGGTATTGACTCGGCCTGGTTTCACTTGCTACGTATCAATGACACTGTGTGTCCTTGTGCTTTGAAAATGGATACCAGAAATAACGCAATTTAATGTTCTCCCATTTCATCTATTTTAGATCGTGTCAGGCTATAACCAGCTCCTGAGCACCGGTGACTTACTGCGGTTTGCACAAATGTTAGTCATTTTCATGCATTTGTATCATTTCCTTTTCAATAAGTCAGACCAGAGTTATAATCTAGTAACTACAAATAGCTTCAAGGTGTCTTCAACTGCACAGTTTGGGCAAAATCACTCTAGTACAGACACCACTTGTAGCAGCACATCAGACCTAATGCAGCGCCTTCATACACTAGAAAATCTGTTTATTATTATACAAGTGATACTGAATAGCATGCAATTTGTGGTAATAAATATCTTCTGCCGCAAAGGAAAATGGTGCCGTGTAGATTTTTTATAATTAATAATGACAAGATGATAAAAATGCTAAATGCGTTTTGGTGTGCATTTCCCCCTTTCCTGTCTGTCTTGGGCTACACCATCAAATAAAAACACAAGAACATAGAAAATAATAAAATAAGAAAAAAGGCTTGCTTGAAAAGAGTGTTGTATCTTCCTGTCACGACTACCACTCTGCCGTTCTCTACAGACAACAGTCTTTTATTCCTGTGTCGTTCAGCCGCTCACTGCATACAATAAAACACTTAAAGCATGCAAAGTAATTACAGGCTAACGCCAAGTTGGAGCGATGAGTGTTAATACTTCATTGATAACAAATGATTGCCACTTGAATTAAATCTAAGTGAGATAGAAGGAAGAAGACAGGGAGGTGTTGTCACTTTTAAGGTTTGATTCTGGAAAATCTGCATGGAAATGTGTGAAAATCAGCGCTGTGCTTGGACAGAAGTAATGAAAAGTCAGCCTGGCTGTGTGATTTAGCAATTTTTAAAAGTGTGTGTGTGTGCATACAGAGTGTTTGAGAGGTTACACAGGCCATCCCACCGTGGTGACAAGTATCTGTAGGAGGGTAGGCAGTGGCAGAGCTGCCGAGAATCACAGTTCGTGTCTGACGCTGCAGCAACAATGGCTTTGTCTTGAGGCTTGAAGACAGGAAATCAGCTTCAGCTGTTACTATGTGAGGATATCGCACTCCTGTCGTGGATAGACACTCTCTGTCTTTTAGTGCCGCTTCCCCCCTCCCCCGTAGGTTTACTTCCATTACTGTTGATAAATGATGTTATTCACAAGCCTTGCAGTTTGTTTACTTCTTCTTGATTAGTTCACAAAAAAAAGAAAAAAGCTCTTGGCAAAAGCCACACACTCAATGAGCAGAGTCAGCTTTTATAGATGCTAACTTCCCAGGGGGAGCATGTCTGTTTCTCCACGCTTTGGAGTACAAAGACGACATGCTGAGGGCTACAAGGGCGGGTTGTCAAGCACTGAGTCCCTTCTTATAGGACAACAACAAAACTATAGACGATTGGAGATAATACGATGTGTGGAGTCATCGGGGGCTTCATAATAACTTCAAACAGTGCACTGGTCTGTTAGATGAGCTTGACAAATAATGCAAACAGCTCATAATGAATAGTTTAGCTCTGAAATAGCTTAATCACTGGCACCGCACCACAAGAAGTGTTATTACGTTGAATCGCGTTTAGCAGCATGTCAGCTGCAAAAGAGGCTTAACGATCAGCGATCTGACATGCAAGTGTTCGAATTAACAAAAGCAGAGCCCCGAAGAGAGACAGAGGGATTATTTAACATGCCGAGACAATCTTTAAAACATGCCACACACAGACAAGCTGCGCTGACGAAGAAGAGACAAGGTCAGAAGTTGAAAACTATGAAATGAGTCGGCGAGAAGTGTTGGCAAATGATTTGGCGTGAAAACAAAAGTCACCCAACTTTAAAGCAACCATGACTTGACATGAAAATGTGTTATTCTGCCACACATGTACGACACACACATAAAACACTTAATAAATGTTTGTGACACACTATGATAACTGTGATATAACTTCCCCTACGACGACATTTCATACAGCTGTGTTTTATTACATCGTCACTCATTACCAGCCTCCACTTACAGCTGCCCGCAGAAGGAGTTGTTGACAAATACTTAAATCAACTAAATCTGCTTAAAACTGCATTATATAGTGTGTTACAAATCATTTATTAAACACTAAATAGGCATTGCAAAAGCAAACCAAACATTTGTGGTAGAGACGGCACACGCGACCCATAAGAGCATGTCAAAAATAACTTCTTGTATATTTTACTGCTATTTTGATGTGAATCAAACAATTACTCAATGGCTCGTTTTGCTTTCAGCTTTTTAAGTTCTCAGAGAGAAGTCTTTTTCCAGAGAGCCTCCTCTACAGATGCTCTGCCATAACTGATGTTTTCACTGATGTGCTCCCACGCCAGACAAGGTCAGCTTTGCAAACGTTGCACCTCACGACGCTCTCAGTGAAACACTCTTGAGTTTTTTGGTCATGGAGGTGTCACCATCGCACTATTGTTCACTTCACTTCAGTGAGTGCTGTCACCACGGTCATCATGACACAAATTACTGGAGTGGAGTGAACGACAGCGTGATTAGTCACCAACTAACCAATAATTAAATTTGCTGGCAACTAATTTGGCCATATTTGGTCACATCGACTGTGTTGATAATTCGTTACGTTCCTACATTTGACATCTAAAAAGGTGAACATAATGCTGGATTTCCATTCATCTTCTGCTGTTGTAAGACTAAACTTGCCACTCACAAAGACAGACAGGAACTGTAACTTCCTTTCTAGACCACAAAGACACCACAAAGTACTGACTTAAAAAAAAAAAAAAACTACATTAGTTTACTACTCGTCAACAGTGACTGGTGACGGTGTGTGAAGGAGATGTTATGACCGTGTTTCATCACCTCGATGCCTCATAAAGGCAACCAGGACAGGTCACATCACAATCATCAAAGGGAGCGGCGGGAGCTGAGAGGGGAAGCGAAGCTGTGCGACAACCACCCACTCTCGCCACAACACTGTAGTTTAATTATAGCAAAGGTTAAACTTTCTGTACATGCACAGAAGTGTGGATCTCAGCGGGAAGTCGCTGTGTACACTTGACTTTTAGAAAAATGTCCTTCTCTCTTGTCGCACAGCCAAGGATCCATTATCCGCTCCGCAAAACAATCAAACCGGCTGCACTGGCCTCATCTCATTTGCATCCTATTGGTACTTTGCTTCTTCTGTTAGGCTAATACACGCTCGGATGTGTACTGGCGGATGATGGACGCTCCCTGACCCAGTTACTAAGCTGTCATCCTGCAAAGGGGAACAAAGAGAAGCAGCTGCCTATCAATAGCCTGTAACGTGCTTTCAGGACTGACACAAATGATAAAAGAGTAAGAGTAGGTACGGAGGTCCAAAATAAGCAGCGACGCCACACATTAGCACCTGGAGTGATCGCTGATTAGAGTGATCACACGGAGCCCACTTCAAATGTCAGGTCACCGGAAAAACACACAGGAGTGCAATTATCTTTAGTCACTTAAATCGGTTAAATCAGGCGAGAGGAAACAACTATTGTCATGATCGATTAATCAGTTGGTTTGTTGTTTGGCCATTAATCGACTCTTTTTTCTCAATTAATTCAATCAATTAATCTTAAAAAAATATTCTGCAATATGTCAGGCAAATTGCCAAACACTCAGTTTTCTTTCTCACAGCTGATCAAGACAAGAAGCAACTTCAGGTCATAAAAAATAATCAGTGGTCGCAGTGCTAGAAGCAGCAGAGGTTCGTGGTTAATCAATATGTTATAAAATTGGAATTATTGGTGATATTTTGGTCAAGCAGACAGAAATAACATGCACACAACACACAGAGATGTGGAGGACAAAAGATGTTGCTGCAGATTGAAGCCTGCACACACACACACACACACACAGGGGAGGGGAGGGGGGACAGATCTTTGTTGTGGAGATTATCTGCTGATGTGTGAGGACACAAAACATAACAGTGGATGCTATCATTTACCTGCTGATTCACCAGTGTTGATCCAGTCTGGGTTTGCAATGCTGGCTATTGCAAAGATATCTGCTGCCAGAAACAGGCACCCTGAAATGATCGTTAGTTTATCCATATCGCTGCAGCTGATGAAGCGGTGGTTGAATGAATGTGGAGTAAAAAAATGTGGTGGTCCAAATGTTGACCCCCCCCTCTTTTCTCTTTCTTTTAAGTGTGTAAGTGACACACACAAACACACTCAGGATGGGCTGCTATCAGTCTTAACCTCGCCCCCTTCAGCAGGAGCCTGCTGTTGTGGTTCTGCTGTGCATTTTGCAGCAACGTTAGCTCGTCAAGCAGAGGAGGCGAGAGCCTCCACAGCTACCAACAAAAAAAAGGGCTCCCAAAAAAAAAAAAACGACGCACAAAAAGCATCACATCTCAAACGCAAGTTGTAGTCCAGTTAAGGTTAGAAACACAATAAAGCTCACTCAGCACCGGGCTCCTGGACCGCTTTGTGTTGTCTGAGCAGCAGCAGCAGCCGCAGCGGCAGCAGCATCGGGGTACAGCTGCGGCTAGCCTAGACAGCTAGCTTAGCTTCAGTTTCCAGATTCGGGCTCGGTGAGCCGAGCTGCGGCCCAGAGGCTGCTCGACGGCCGAGACCGCGGCTGCGCTAGCATTTCAGACCCAATGTCACGCAGAGGGAGGCGGGGGGAAGAAGCAAAGGAAGTGTCCCCCCCTCACTCCGCAGTATCCGTGTTTGTAGCGACGGTGAGGTTAGCCGTCAGGAAAACGAGAACCCATCACCGTCTCCTGCTGCTCCGAGCCCGTTCTCCGTCTCCGCTGGAATAGCATCTGGTACTTTAGAGTCCGTTAGCTTCACCTCCTCTTCCTCCTCTTCTTCTCCTTCCTCCTCTTCCTCCCTGTTTTTTCTGTTTTTTTGTTTTTTCTCTCTCTAACGCTGCGTATTTAACATCCAAACGAGCCCGTTAGAGGTGCGGATATGGACGGTTACACGGTAACGGTTATTGTTGTGCTTCCTCCACCGTTAGCTCAGCCTCCCGTTCTGCCAAATGACATCACGCGAACACCCCCACGCAGCGCGCGCGCACACACACAATGACATCACGCGAACACCCCCACGCAGCGCGCGCGCACACACACATACACACACACATAGGGGAGTGAGTTCACGTTCCAGAAGGGGAGGGAGGGAGGGAGGGGGTCTATTCTCGCGATATTTCACACACAAAAAGGGGTTCATGTTGTCCTGAGTCGCCCTGTTTGTGGCAACTAATTAAAGCATTATTTTTTAATCTATCTATCTATCTATCTATCTATCTATCTATCTATCTATCTATCTATCTATCTATCTATATGTATATATAGATATTATATATATAATATAATATATATCCATGTCTATCTCTACTCTATATTCTATATATCTGTCATATATATACACTAATATATATATAATATATATAATAATATATATATATATAAAATATATAATATATATAATACACACACACACCACACACCACACACAACACACACACATATACACATATATGTATGTATATATATTTATATATATAATATATATACATTATACATAAATATATATATATATTATATATATAATATATATATATATATATATATATATATATATGTATGTGTGTGTTGTGTGTCTTTGTATCTCTCTCTATATATCTCCCTCTATATATAAATATTCCTATATCTATCTCTATTTCTCTATTTCTCTCTCTATATATATATCTTTTAAATATGTATATAGTTCTATATATAGTTTCTTCTTTATGTTTTTCTGTTTTCTGTTTCTTAAGTTGTATGCCCATGTCAGCGCCTACCTGTCATGTTACCTGGTTAAACTGTCTATACCTGTATGCACAATTGAGAGCACAGTGAACCAGAGTTAAATTCCTCGTGTGGCCAATAAAGCGATTCTGATGTCAGTAAACATGTTTTATATATTATTTAACCCTTAAGAGGTCCAAGTCATGACAGGGAGGACATAAAGGACAATAAACTATTCTACAATCTTTCTGTGACTTTCATTCAGTGTCTACAGCCTAATTTAACTGTATATAGTTTCTTTTAAACCTCTATTTGTAGTTATATTTCTTATTTTCTTAATTATGCATAACTTTAAGCCTTATATATAATTTGAACAGGTGAGTTTTCATTTTCACATTAACTACTGTTGCCATGATCCTGGAAATAGCTATAATATATAGCTATAGAGACCAAAACAGTTTTTTGTACCAGGCTGTAAACATGTTTATTTCTGCTGTTGGAAATTTTAACATAGAAGCTAATGGAGATATACATGTTCTGTAGCCAGCCTTGAGTGGCCATTCGAGGTACATCTGCATAGGCTTCACTTTACAGCCACAGAGGTTGCTGCTTAGGTACGCCTTTCACGTTTTTCGCACCTTTCAGGAAACAGAAGTTTCTCCTTCATTCTGTAAATTAAGTCACACAAATTTCACACACTGGACCTTTAAATAAAAGTTTGCAGAGTGGGTAACATTTTTCTTTAGTTAAACTTGATGAATAACTACATTTTTCTGGACTTGTATTTATATATAAATATATATTTATATAATATTTTGTTTTATATATTTTTGGTTTGGGAGGCCAGCAATAAATCACACCATCATTATTTATTCTGACTATGTTTCCAAAGTTCTGAGGAGGCTGAAATAAAACCTCATTCAGAACATTTATCAAGAATTAGTCAACAGCTTAATCAATAATGCAAATAATCAGCAGTCGTAGCACTAAATCAATTCACCAGAATCTAACTTAGTTGTATTATTACATTGGAGTACTTTGTGTGCGAGTACAATTCTGAGCTACTCATCAAAATTTCAGTACTCCCCTGTATTTATCTGACAGCTACACTAAAAGTCACTCAGCAGAACACATACAAAACATTATCTTATAAATTATAACATACTTTTCTTTCTTAAGATTCTTATGTGTAATGAATGATCTCAAGTCTAAACAGCTTAATTTAGGATGTAGCTGTAGACCGAATTAAACCTTTGTTATGTTTGTGCGTTTGGGTCCCCCTCTTGGTTGTTGAGCAGAACAATATGTCTAGGAGCTAAAAACGCCTGCTGCCTGAGCAGCCCTTTTAACCACCACCCTCCTGACACAGCACAAAAAAAACAAAAAACAAACAAACAAAAAAAAACATACAGGAACTCTGGGTTCATCCCAAGATACAAACTGAAGCGACAACCATCCATTATAGCTGTGTCATTACTTTAATTTACATAGATATACAGTTAAATTGACAAAAAAAAACAAAAAAATTGCATTATGATTCTCTGGCTCCCTGTTGTGGTGCTTACATCAAATGAATTGTTGCAGGAGGCTGTGGCTCTGAGGTCCTCTTTACTTTTTTTTTTTAAGCAGCCAAGCACAGCATGCCCATGTTAAAATCACCAGCTTTATTAAACTTTATTTTCATACTTCATCCACAAACGGTGTATTCTTGAGCTGTCCACTAGCTGCCATCGCCTTCTTGCCATCCACAAATGTCTTTGCAGCCTGTAAAGAAAGGACAGAGGGTTATTTATGTTCCAATAAAGACTTTTTAATCTATTAGTCAGTTCCTTATGTGGGGAAACTACAACTCAAACATTCAAGAGAAATCTGGAACAAATAAAATTAGGATGTCAGTTTTGGTTTGAACCAGAAACTAACTGGTTATAATTTTTCCAAGAGGAATGAGGTGAAACACAAGACGCCCGATGAGAAACTAGTCAGCTTCTTGGCGAGGTTGTCGGGCTCCGTTTTTGGTCTTCACCAACTCCTGGGGCAAATATCTTTCTTGTAATCCACTGAATGCTCCACCATGTTCTCCGACTTGTAGTTAACTTTGTGTATCTGTGATCTGGTCTTCGGCAGACGACTTTTTTGGGACACTCACCTTGACCACATCACCATGGGTGACAGCATCTATAGCCTTGACAACAGCGTCAGGGAGTTCGTACGCTGCGGTGGCCAGAGCCTGAGCACCGATTTCCTCCAGCAGGCTCTCAGAGGTCTCGAGTGACATCAGGTAATCTGTTTTCACCTGGTTCCTGTGAAGAGTCAAGAACATATTAAACCAACTGTGTCTGGACACAACAGCTTGACCTCAAAGTCCAACGTTAACTCATCACACTCACTTTGCTCTGACGATGTCGGCCTCTGACACGTTCCCCTCAGCCACGCCTCTCACTTGAGCAATGGCAGCTTTAATCACCTACACAGAGGACGAGCACGAGTTCAGTGAAATTTAGATTTTGGCATCTTTGCACATTTTAGATCCAGTTACATTTGTCTTGGAAGGAGAGAATTTGGCAATCACCTCTCCTGCAGAGTCAGCTTGCGCAATGGTGTAGACGCCAAACAGGCCAGAGTCAGAGTATGAGGCATTGAAGGCGGTGGCCTGAAAGACAGCCAGAGGTCGTCTGACGTTAGGAGACCAACTAACGGAATACAAAGAGAACCAACTGTTTTCATTTCACTTACATCAAAGGGCTGTGTGGTAGCTTTGGCAATACCCTGGCTCAGTTTGCTGGTGATGTTGGAGCCCCTCTTGACATGTGGCCCGGCTCCAAGGATCCTTTGCAGCACAGAGAAGGCATTAGCCTCTGCGCTACCTACAACACCACCCTCGCTGGTAATCAGTGCGTGGACCAGGTTGTCGTTGTTCTGCACTCGCAGCTCAGCTACACACAAGTACACACATAATATCACGATGAGAACACGGCGATAAATATCAAGAGAGCGTAATGTCGCCATCAAACACGAGCTTTACCTCCGCGGTACACGGCCTTAGCCGCCGGTGCTCCGGCACCGCTGCGACTGCTCAGGAGCCCTTCGCCCATCTGCTTCAGGACGGAGTGCTTCACACCTGTGCGCATAAATCTGACATTAATATACAACTGAAGTGGGTTGAAAAAATACCAAACATTCCCAGGATAGTTACGTCCGTAAGAGTATGACGTGTCGTCACTTAGGCATGCCAACACTTGCAGAGTCATCACAGTATTGACTCTCTCTTTGGGCGGAGGCCAGATGAGCAAAGGGATGAGCATCGATACTAATGCTTTTATTGATTCTGCTTATCAGTCTGATTCTTCATCAATTCCTGATCAATTTTATGTCTCAGTGAGAGGTAAAGTAGGTGCACACAGGTTTCCAAAAACTCCGAACCGGTTAGCCTGAGAGCTGGTTGTAGCAACACAGCATTTGTTTTTATTGAGATTTCCTCAGTCAAAGAAAAAAAATCTGTTTAACCTGCCAGCGTGGCCCAAATCTTCTCATAAATCATGTAAATCATAAATCATGTCAAATAAATTCCTGGAATTTCAGCCCATGTTGTGTCGAGATGTTCAAGCATATTGCTTCCTTTAAATGATTTTAGCACATTTCATTTTAGCACTTCTGTCATTTTTCTTCGTGAAATGGAGTCACACTTTGGACCGCTTCTTCCTCTCTACCACGACGCCTTCTCACAAGTTTCCAGCAGTTTAGTCTGACGTCATTATTTTGCAATGTGAAAACTGTCAGAAAGTCACGCCAGCGCCGATAAAAAGCTTCTCCATTCTCTACATGAGCGCACACACACGCATTATATGTACATCAATGAGACTATGAGCTATGACTTCAGACTAACTCGATAAGCAAAGCCCCAAAAAGAAAGGTGAACAGCTGTGACAGAGCGATGCAGTCAGACCAGACACTCACCTAATCCTACCAGGGCCATTCTGCCAGTGGTGAAATTGTCCTCGACAAATGACTGCAGCTACCAGACAAAGGTGAAGAGGAGGAGGAGGAGGAGAGGTGTGTAAGAGCACAGACTAACAAAGCATGACCTCCAAGAGCAAAGAATTAACTGCTTTCATACAAAATGTGCAGAAACAGCATAAAAAAAAACCACATCCATACCTGGTTAGGAGAGATGTGACCGACCATGTAGTCAGGGCAGTACAGAGAGTTGGACAGGGCGTTTTTATACGCTGCTTCATGCAACTTCTCGAGTACACCTGCAGGAGAAAATAGAAAACACCACGATCACAGCTAGAGCGTCTTTAGCTGCAGTAATGTGACACATTTCTGTTGTTAAGAGCGTAGCATATTAAGTGTCAATAAGACATTCACTGAGGTAGGTAGGTTGGGGTCGGGCTGCTCTTCGTTTCTCTCGATAACCGTTACTTACATTGACCTCACACACTGCGGGTGCATTTCTGCCGACATAAGGAATTGCACTGTCACATCTGGTGCAATTTGGACACAAGCTGATATAAAGAAGCGAAAGAGAGCTCTCGATGCAAGAACAGCCTGGAGCGTCCCTTCTGCCAAGCTGCTGACGGCACTGTGTGACGCCTTTTAGAGATGCTGTTATGCGTCTGTTTAAACAGAGGCTTACCCGACTTTGCTGCATTTAACCAAAGTCCAAAACACAGTCGCTTTTCGTCATGCTGTCCTCTCTTTTTATGTGTTTAGGTCAGAGTGTTTTTGATGCTTCATTGCTGCTTAAACGTGGGATATTACGTGGCTCTTCAAAACACGCGTCCAGTTTTCTGGATTATTAACCGCCAATGAACTGCCAGTAAAGGATGGATATAATATCAAAGTATCATCTGTCAAGACAAAAGTTCTGTTGCTGTTTACGTAGAGATCAGAAATCACTGACTGCAGTTTTGAGCACACGAACACACACACAGCTTGAAAATGCAGCTGGTTTTGAGCTGAACTGTTGTTCCTTGTTGGTACTCACCTATCTGAGGACACTGCTGAGCCAGAGTGTTGTCAATCTTCAGCCTGGGCGTCAGGTCGTTCACCTCCCACAGTCGGAACTCCTGAGCCGTGGTCACGTTGGCGAAATGCTCCATTAATGAATCTCTGGACACACACACACATAAAATAATAGAGTTAACACACACTGGTGAAGTATCAACATTACGGCGTTGACATAAAGGTGGCAGCACTTACAGGTGATCTCTCAAGCAGTCTGCAGTGTAGACCATGGTCTCTCTTGTTGACGTCACACTGCAGGTAAAACAGACGACACAGTCGGTTCAATCAGGTGCACCACAGTTACACCGGTATTCTTTGTTTATTTATAGCCCGGAAAAGTCTGTCATGTGCAAGTGCAGAGAGTACCCTCACTGACCTCAGGCTGCCCCCCAGAGCTTCTACACTGCGACAAAACTTGAAGGCAGACGCTCCCTTAGTAGTCTATAAAAAAGTAAAAAAAGACCCAAATGTCCTCAATTTGTCAAAGTACAACATATGGTCACTTGTTCTAGTTTTCCAAATGGCATCTTTGCCACATTATGTCACAGTAAGAGGCCAAGACAACACAGGGTTCAGGCACGATCACAAGTTGACAAATTACCAGGTTTGCCGCCAGTCGTAGCACATGAGAGACACCCTGGTTCTCCGCAGACTCATAGCGACTGCCTGCTTTCACAAACAAACCGACGCTGGACACGGGGGAGTAGTTTTCCAGCGACGCGATCACCAGACCGTTTGGAAGCTTGGACACCTGAAGCAGCAAAGGACGATTACCACATGAAATGAGACAGATGCATGTTTGTCTGTTAGACTGATGGCGTGCGGATGAGAGAAGCGCCTTACCTCGACATTTTGAGGAGGGAGAGGAGCAGCGGCGGCGGCGGCATCTCGTGGACGGCCCCCGAGAGGTTCGGTCAGAGCTTCATTCCTCCTGGCAGCAGCGTAGCAACGTTTCTGTGGGAAGAGGTGACACCAAATTTCAAGACGTGTGGCTTCTTTTAGCAGCTGCTTTAACCTTTCCTCTGAGAGCATCCTCTCTGGTGGTAACGGGCAACGGGAACCTGACCAGGACCAAGATCCTACAAATGTTCTGGTGCATAACAAACATAGCAAGTAGACGAATATAAAGATAAAAATAACAACAAACAAGTCAAGAACCTGAGTAAAGAACTCACAATAAAAGAGGCGCTGTAAAGAGCTGAAGTACTTCCAATGTCCTTGATTTAACAGCTTGAAATAGTGAAAACATTCAGGTTTAGTTTGATAAAAAGTTAGAGAAGGATAGACTTTCTTCACCCTGTGAGGATTAAGATAACCTGCATTGCTGAATAACATCTTCTGTCTCCTGCATAACAGAATAATAATAATAATATTTATTAATTTATACAGGAACTGAGCCAGGAACTGAGGCCAAACAAAGGCAAGACAAACTTCGGATTGCAGAACAAGGTCTGAGCCATTAAGAAACATGACAGTATAAAACAAATACACGTGAATAAAGGCCATAGAAGAAATACACAAGACAAAATAAAAGATAAAAACATAATAAAACAAGATAAATCTGAGCCGTCTATGTATATATTTATTTAATCTTTTATCCTCGCTTTTTAATTATAAATCATTGGATAACTTCTGGCCTCTAAAAGCTATTCACATAAAACACGGAGAGATATATACAGACAAGACATAACTCTAAACAAGAGTCGTTTCAACAACCAAATATCTGCAGTTTTAATTACTGAGTGAGACTTTTTTATTTTCAGGCTTTTTTCCGTGTTTTGATTCACTAGGGATGATTTGAAAATGAAATATAGTGAAATGTTGAACAGGCGCTTTGGGTCCTCCGTGTTTGACCACATTTAATCTAACGTTGATCCACTTTGTTAGCTTCCACAGTTCGCAGTCCGAGTCATATTTGGCAATAACGATGGCACGGGCCGTATCAGACCTTTAAATGTCTAAAATAAAATGGACTGTACTTATGCAGCATCTTCCAAGCACTCAAGGTGCTTTCATCTCATTCATACACTGATGGCATTGGCTCGGATTGGCTCGGCTCGGCTCGGCATGCCATGCAAGGTGCCAGCTTGCTCAAAGACACTTCCACATGCAGACTGGAGAAGCTGGGGGAATCGAACCACCGATCAACCATCCACAATTAGTGGACGATCCGCTGTACCTCCTGAACCACAGCAAAAAAAACATCAATAACTCAACCACAAACTTCCACTTATGATACAAAAAAAAAGTGAATAATTTATAATTGTACTGACTTTTTTTTGTTAATTAACTTCACAAATAATGATTTAATTTACTGTGTATGCACCATGTGACCATGTCCATGTATGACATGACGAACAGCTGTTCATAAAGTCAGTGTCCTGAAGTGACCCCACTAACCTCAAACACACTGCATGTGTCCTGCCAACAAAGCCCCCTGTTACTGAAACAGTGTGTGAGAAAGAAATATCAGAATATCACCGGATTATGATTAAATTAAGGTTTTTGTTGTTGTTGGTTTGGAGACACCTTGATCCAAAAATAGGGTACAAGGAGTTTATGAGATGACCTTCAGGTTGCATCCAAGAAGCTACAACAAGTGGCCATGCAGGCCGACTAAACAGAGCATTTAAACCCTGTTAGTGCCTTGTGTTGTCACTCAGTACATGAGGGTGATGCAGGGAGACGGTGTTAGTGTAAAAAACACGCAACAAGCTTCACGTTAGTCACGTTAGTGAGGTTAACCTGCGTTACTTAGCCGCCTAGCATGCTAACTAGCTGCTAGGCTAACTCCAGCTAAACGCGGCGGAGGTTTCAAAGCGCGGCGAGGAGAAGTCACACAGGCTCGGATTAAACCGAGAAAAACAAAACTCTCAGGACTCACGGGGATGTTGTTCAGAGAGCGGATTCCTCTCATGACTCCGGACTCTCTCCTTCAAGCCGGTACAGAAAGACGAGCTATGGCGGCGGCGGCGGGCTGACGTCCCACGATCCACTGCGCCGAGCAAAGCCCGACCAAAGATGGTTTGAGACTCAAGATGAACTTCAACTGTTGCAGCAAACACTAAGTCAGCATCAACTCTGGTTTGACAGAGAACATAAAGGTCCACTGTGTGAGATTATTAAAAGAAAAGGAATCTAATATTCATAACTTTTCATTAGTGGGAGAGAGTGAGTGTAACAAAGTTTAATACAAGTTTGTTTTAGCTGTTACTGGTTTCAACTCAATGCTGAAACACAGTTGGCTTTCAAACTACAGATCACTTTTGCCATCAGTAAATAACTAATAATTACATTATCACTGTTTTGTTTATATTCCATGATTTATTTGACTGAACACGAGTATTTACAATACAATTTTTTTTTTTTAAACAGGTTGGGCACATTTTCCAGTGATGTTTACTTACACTTATATATATATTGCCTTTCATTTTATTAAGATCAGATTCTGCAGCTAAAATTACAACAATACGCCAAAGGTGACTTGACTTGACTTGCCCAAGAAAAAAATACTTGTGACTTGAAGGTTGAGACTTGCACATGTGTGACTTGGTCCCATGTCTGGTGTTTACTGACCTGAACATCTGTCTTATAATGGTTTCTTTATATCTACAGCGAGAGCGGGTCCTCTTCCACGGCGTCTGCCATTTTTTCTACAGTAGCCCAGAACAGACAAACCAAACACTGATCTAGATGTGACCTTTTTCTTTTGCCTTTGCCTTTTGCTGGATAATTAGGGAAGCTGGTGGCTGTCAAGAAAATAAATAAATTGAATATAAATAATATTAAATCACAGCTGCCAAAAAGCTCCTAGTGCAGAGATGGCTTAGTACTAGGAGATGGTTGACTTATTTTCATGATATAGTGTTACTTGAGTTGTCTACTGCACGGACTAATAATGCTAAAGCCTCCACTTTGGAGACATGGTCAGGCACAGCTGCGCTGATAAAGGATAAACTTCTTGGGCTGCAAACAGAGGAACACCACTCACTCACTACAATGTACTGTTGACACTTGATGTCGGACTGGTCCAGGGGACACTTGCTCACTTGTTCAATAAAAAAAGTTCTTAACAAAAAAATAAATAATAATAAATATATTAGGTCACTACACAAATGTTGACTTTTTAAAGGTCTGGTTAGTACAATTTATTGGGCTCTACACAATGTGGCAGAATAATGGTATGTTTTCATTAATTCAGTTCAATTATATTTATATAGTGCCAAATCATAACAAAAGTCAAACGGTGGGGAGTAAAATTTTCCTTTTAACAAGCAGAACCAAGCTCATTGGTGGCTTATGTAGCTTGACTTGTTCTTTAACCGGCCTCAATTGGATGTTCGAGGAATTGTAGCTTTTATTTTGGTACTTCCACGTGGGTTTCACTTCACAGCCATGGAGGTTGTTACTTGCTTGAAACTCAGTTTGTATCGTTAAGCTCAAGCAGACATACATACAGAATACATTTCCTTCCTCATAAAACATTTACAAAGCTTAAAACCATCTGTAGATCAGTGTAATGGTGTGAAACCACTGGTAGCTCTGTGCCTATATATGGATCTGTAGCACTACTACAGGGAACCTTTAAGATAAAATCACTATTGACATATTGAGCATAGCCACAACAATTGACTATTTTATAACATTTAATCAGTTTCTTTTTCCTTTTCCTGACAAATGGATTTCTATAATTTCCCACTGGTTGTTTAAATATACATTTTGTAAAACTCTACGTTTAAACAAACAACACAAACATTTTAAGTATTGCATGGCTCTTGTATCACAGTTCATTACATCATATTAATGAAAACAAACGCCAGCATTCACATTAAAGAATTAAACATCTTTATTAGAACCCAACTCCATTTAAAATTCACTAAAATGTACACACGCTACATTACAAAAATATACTCAACATATCACAGGTAATAAAGACAATCATTCAGGACGTACAAAGTTTAAAAACAAAAACACTGCTCACGTATAGACGTATCTTTTTTTTCACAGGTAGCCTCTCAAAATAGTCAAAATGAGATTCTTTAGCCCGCAGAGCATCTTTTAAGAGAGTGAAATGTTTACGTTAAGATCTTTCTCAGAGCTTCTCATAGCTTATAACACATAATAATAATAAAAATAATAATAATACAAAAATACACTTTGTTGGCTGGGAAAATCTTCACAGATTTGAGGTGCTCGGACAATAAAATAGTACCTAAACATATATTCACATCATACAGAGAGTGAGTTTATACTGCTGTCGATCAGTCGATTACTTGAGATTTGTGTGTGATGTTTCCTTTAGGGATCCGAATGTGACTCTACAAGCGTCACTGATTTAATAACCATCTACTTTTTGCCACCAGTAACAGCTCAAACAGCGCTGTGCCAAATCCTGGCATCAGCTCAGTTTGCTGTTCCCGCAGCTCTGAGCTGTGTAGTGCACAGTCTCTCAATGAGGGTGCAAATAACCACAAATTATTTCTTCTCTCCAGACGCCACCCGCTCAGTTGTCATTTGGCGTCCCGGGACACCTGCTCACGTGGATGTCCTTCCTCAGCTGGAGAGACACACAGCTGAGCCAGCTACGACTGGTGGGCATTTCCCCGACAATCTCCCACGTGTCCGTCTCATCACAGTACCTCTCGATAGTGTCGTGATATCTGCACAGGAACAGAAATCAGCATTTAATAAAGCTGTAAAATTCAACAATCGAGTCAAGAAGAAAGGCTGTAAAAATCAGGAATCTTTTTTTTTTTTTTTTTTTTTTTTTAAATGGCAATGTCACCAAATCTAAGCCAATCAGATGTGAACAAATCTGAAGTCAGATAACAGAATAAATTGTATGGAACACGTTACACTTGAATGAAGCTGATACGATTAAGTTGTTCTGTGCATTCAAATGCTTTGTTATGTCAACCAAAAAAAGCCAAATCTGCCAGCCTTACAATATCCAAGGAGGCCATGAATAATATATTACAAAAAAGATGAACCGGGCTGCATGAAATCTGACCACAGGTCACGATTGGACTTTGAACATGACTGGTATAGAGGATAAAACTTAATGACTCATTTGTTCTCTTAATCATTATCCTGCCTTTGTCTTGATCCAATTCACACACTCGCTCTCTTCATCTTGAATTTTGTAACGTACTACTTGGTTTTGAAAGTCTGTCCCTCATCCTGATGTTGATACATGTGGCACTCTGATTGCTTACTGTGTGAATAAAGCCGTACTCAAGGTCAGGAGCTAAATTAAGCTCCTGGTTCCTGCTCTTAAAAAGTCCATAAAATGGCTCCTGCAGGTTCACAACTTTTCTCAAAGTTTCCAGATTTGCCTCTCACCTGTCCCAGCCTTCTTCTCCTCCCAGGACGTAGATCTTTCCATCCACCACAGCAGCACCGGGCCGATAGCGGCGTTCTTTCATGGGGGCGCACATGGTCCACTGGTTGGTTTTGGGATTGTAACACTCCACCTTATCAGTGTTTTCTGTCGATGCGTGCCATCCGCCTGGAAGAAGAGAGTTAACAGTTACTGGATTTCATTAGGTTGCGTCGTTCATGTGTTGTGAGTGTTGTAGTAAAGTATGTTCCATACCTATAACGTAAAGCTTTCCTTTGAGCGTACATGCAGCTGAACCAGAGCGTGCGATCTGCATGGGGGCAACCTCTGTCCATGCAGCGGTTTTAGGGTTGTAGACCTGAGCGAGGTCTGTGCCGTCACCATCCTCTAGAACTGCACCACCTACCAGAGCAGGACAAACATTATAAAACTTGAAAACAGCACAACCCTCGATAAAAACCTGCCCGCGTTTCCTACCTGTAACATAGAGCAGTCCGTCGAGGGCCACCACGGCAGGACTTGTCACGGCCATCTTGACAGACTCCGTGAACTGCCAGGTGTTTGTGTGAGGGTTGTAGCACTCCACCGAGTCCAGACGAGAGCGTCCCTCCCAACCGCCCACTGCATACACGAAGCCGTCCAGCATCACCAGGCCTGACGAGAGAGTGAAGCGAGGAGAGTCAGATGATTACAACTTCTTAAAACCCTTATCCACGGCAAGAACTTAAACATGTGAAGTAACATGTAGCCATTGTCACACACCAATAAGAATAACGGTGGATTGTCCTGGATCATCGTTAGTATTTGGGGTGATGACGCCATTAGGCTATATCTTAATATAAATCTGTTGCCAACCAAGACAAGTTTCATTTACACGTTTTTTTTTTTTTTTTTTTAAATCACAATAGATGGTAGTTAATTTATTTATACATTTATTATTTTTAATAACTTATTTTAAACCAATTCATGTTTGCACAGTTTATTGTTATTCTATTGTTAATATTGTCTATGTGAATAAACAATATTGAACTGATGAACTCACTGGTTTCTTCAGGATTCAGTCATTATCGGGGTGATCTTCAGAAAAATGGCAACATTATCGAATTATATATCGTGATAAATATTTATACTGATCAGTATGGAAGTTATCAGGATATGCTGTAGATTATATATTCTTATATTTGTGGGATAAAAAAAAAGACAATATCTGCTTCATCGATTTTAAGCCTGACAATATTAGAATGTGATGTTAAATTAGTGCACTGCTACCAAACAGTCAAGACCAGTTTGTAAATTGAAATTGGAAGAAGAGCCTCATACTAATGCCTTTAATTGAAACAAACATAAGAAGCTTCAAAAATGAAGAATTCAACCTCTTAGTGCAGCTACAACATGACTGTATCAACAAAAGACATAGCTCTTACAATGATTACCAGACAGACTTTAAATGAGCAGAAATTGTTAAATGGCAAAATGGTTTATGGTGGTTTGAATTCTCAGTTCGTCAAAGTGTCGTTATACTGACCCTCACCTAACTCAGAGCGGGCAACATTCATGGGAGCCATCTCGATCCAGGAGTCAAAGCAGGGGTCGTAGCGCCACATCTCCCTGCTGGCCGAGCCATCAGGAAACTCCCCTCCTGCCAGATACAGAGTGGAGTCTAAAGGGACAGAGAGAAAGAATGGAAAGAAAACACATGCGAGTTTGAGCTGTTGCTCATTTCAGAGCATGGAGTCAGTGTTAATCAGAATCTCACAGCGTCTTCTCACCCGACACGACCAGGCCGTGTTTGCTCACGGCGAAGGGCAAGCAGGCCAGATTCTTCCACTGACTCGTCACGGGATCGAAGCTCTCGACGCTGCGCAGCACCACCTTGTCATCTTCCCCGCCAACTGTCACTATCACTTCTGCTGTCCCTGTTGCCATGGCAACAGGAGTAGAGGAACAGAGGAGGAGGAGTGAGCCAAGGCACGCTGGCCTTTGGATAGATGTAACACAGACATGTATCGGGCTGCGACTAACGATTCATTAATCAATTAATCAGAAACCAGGAGCCATCTAATATGTCATAATAATGAGTGAAAGACAAACCAGCTTCAATGTGTAACTATATGAACGTGCATAGGTGCAAGTGTGTTCACCTGTGGACCTGCGTGGCCTTGCTCTGGGGCAATACAGCTCTCCGCGGCGGTCCTTTAGCAGCAGGTAGTCCTTGGCCTCTGAGATGAGCCTCTGGCAGCCCTGGTTCTCCTTCACCACATCCAGAGACTCGATAACATCGTGGAGGTAGTACGGGCTGATAAGAGGCAGCCGGATATGCTCCAGGACCTTTGAGGAAGAGGATGAGGAAAAAAAATCTGATGAACTGCACCACTGTGAGCGTCCAGTAGATGTAAAATCCAACAGGAGAATCTGAGACAGTGTCCACAGATGGATTACTGAACAGGTCCTATATGTCATGTTAAATATGAAGCTACAGCAAGAAGCTTGTTAGATCAGCACAAAGACTGGAAAGGGGGAAAGATTTCAGAAGTGACTGGAGAGAAAACCCTATTAACATGTCGCTTTAGCACCTTTTTGTACGAACAGAAGACTTATTCTGTGGAGTGTCTGTTAAGATCCTCTACAGCTGAGAAAGTGTGGAAATTTAGACTTAGATATCCTCCCGTCATCTCCTGCATGAAAAAAAAATTTTAACCAAGAAGAGAAGTGAAGATTAACACGACACAAAAAGGAAAAAAATAAATAAATAACAAGGTAAAAGAGGGGTTGTTTCACGTGGGGGACACCACTCATTACTAAAAGAGGGGTTGTTTCACGTGGGGGACACCACTCATTACAGTTGTGTCTCGCAGTGGCGGCATATAATCCTTTGATTTATGGCTGTTTTGAAGACCAGCAGCTGCTGAGTTGAATGCTCTTTTAGCACACCGATAGATACAGAGCTGTGTTCAGGTTGCAAAAGGAAGAAGCACCTGAGCTTGTGTAAACTCAAATCTGACCTTTTCGAAGCTCTGTTTGCGAGAGGAGCATTTATTCAGCCACAACATGGCCGCCTCGAACACCATCTCCTCTTTAGGCACGTTGAGAAAGTCACTGGCGAGGATTTCCGTCAGTTTGTCCATGCACAGAGACAGGAACTCCTCCTGGTGGGTAACAAACAAGCAATGACGTGTAAGTGACAACCTCCTCTCTAAACAGACTTTCAATGGGAGTTAATCACCTGTAGTCATCGGTTTAACTGCTGACAGGCAGGTAAGATTATCTCTGTTAAGCCCCTTTCACACATGGAAGCTACAACACTGCTGGGTTCGGTTATCCTTGTGAGGTACTGGTGACAGCAGCGGTGACACTCGTCTCCATGATCACCTCAAAAACCCCATTTTGGGATCATATTTTCCTCTATATGCTGTCGTAGCCCCGCCTGTAATAGTCAGATCATTATGCCATTGTGGGTCATCATGCAATTCAGTTAACACCTTGATTTTCCAGGTATTGATCTTAAAATTTACTATCAATTAACGGCCGTATTAAATCATGGAAAGACAAAGCTGAGCTCTCAGTCTTCCAGACCATCAATGTTCTAACCTTCACCTATGGTCATGAGCTTTGGGTAGTGACCAAAAGAGACGAGATCACGGATACAAGCGGCCGAAATGAGCTTCCTCTGTTGGGTGACTAGGTTCAGCTTTAGAAATTTAGAAGGTTAGGAGCTCAGACATCTGAAGGGAGCTCGGAGTAGAGCCGCTGCTCCTTCAGGACGCCTGAACATCCTAATCAAATGCCTGGACGCTTTACTTTGGAGGTGATCTGGGCACGTCCAACTGCTAGTAGACCCAGAACCTACTGGCCGGACTCTAAAATAAATAAATAAATAAAAATATAAAAATAAATAAATAATGCATTGCTGGGGAGAGGAAGATCTACCACGACCCGACCCCGGATAAGCAGAAGGAAGTGGTTGAATGGAGTCATGTAAACATATGACCTGTAAGATGTCACCATTAGTCAAAAAACCCCAAAGATTTTCAACCTACAGTGACGTATATAAAACAGATAAAAGCAGCAAATGTCTCATGTTTGAGAAGCTAGTTTGGCATTTAGCGACCGATAAAATCTTTAAAGCGGAAAAAAAACAGATGTTACAACGGTTAGATTTACAATTTAAACGTAGCTGCTGACACTGTGATGGAAGATTTCCAGGCTGTATCAATCTATAATATTCATCTGCTGCAAACACATCAGATATTAATACGATGATATACATCTACATCAGCCTCTCACCTGTTGGTGAACACTCCAGAAGTGCTCCAGTATGTAGTCCATGCTGCGTTTCTCCAGCACCTTACAGGAATGGGCCTCAGCGAAGCAGTGAATCCCCACACAGTTCATCTCATCCATCTGACGCTCCATGAAGCGACAGCAGGCCTCTCGAACGGCCATCACATCCAGCAGGTTTGCTGCTGCCAGCAGGGCCTGTGGCACATTAAATCTTCGTTAGCACACACACGCAGTTAAGATGTGGGAAGCAGTAGATGAAGGAGAAGGTGTTGATTTCACCTGCACGTTTGCTTTGGAGATGTACACCTCAGACGTGTAGGCATAGCTCACCAACATGCCAATCATCTGAGGCTCCACTCCATTGATGGCAACCCGCTCCTGTTTGGACTCGATCAGGTCAGTGGAAAACATCGCCTGGAGGAGAAGAAGAAGAGAGCATGATTTATCTCCAGCTTGTGCTTGTGTGACTGTCGCTGACATCAACCATGAGGGTTTACCTGGAAGTAGGAGCTGAAGGAGGCCAGCACGATGCGATGGCAGGGGAACTCCTGTCCTCCACAGCACAGGGTCACATCACAGAAGGCGTTGTTGAGCCTCAGGCTGTTGAGGCCCTGGAGGACAGTGTTGGGGTGCCGGGCCTCCACGAACAGGTAGTCCTCGCTGCTCAGAGGGGATGGAGGAGCGGCGGAGACGGCTGCAGCAGCAGAGGCTGCAGCAGCGGTGCTCACGTCCTCCTGGAGCGAGTAGGTGATGTTGATAGTGGCGTTGACGGCCATTATTTCAGCCATGTCTCACTTTACTGGGAGGCAAAACAAGACAAGACACGTACAAAAAACAAGCTTGTAAAAGTAGTTTAGCTCTACAACAACAACAACAACAACAACAACTACAACAACAAGGCGGAGAGACGAGCTGAGATTGTCTATTAGCTCATTAATGAGGCTTAGCTCTCGTGTTAGCAGCTTGGCGGCGCAAACGAGTCGTGTCAAACTAACCGCTCGTTTTTGTTTTTGTTTTTTCCCCCCCCAGGTGAACACTTACCACGTACGGACAGGTGAGAGGAGACGTGCAGCGCTTGTACTACCTGTTGGACATAGTCGTGACCTACAAAGCTACAAAGCTCCGCCAACAGTCCGGCGTCAAACGGTAACGAGCAACAGCCGTTAACGCCTCTCACCGGATGCCCCTTCCATATATGGCTCACAGGTCAAGAGACGTCACGTCCCAGTACTTCCGGCTTCGTTTTTTATTTTATATTTATTTATTTTTTATTTTTTTATTTTTTTTTTTAAGTCTGAGCGGAAGACCAAGATCCGTATACGCCCCTTAAAGTCCCTAAAATGTAATATATATTTAAAAAAATATATATTTAAATAACTTGTAAGATGTAATCTAACTAAAATAAAGATGTTGAAATTAAACATGTAGATATGTACAGAGAAATTAAAAATGTGCAGAGGAGTTAAACTCTTAAAGTTGAAAACTGTGCTCAGCTCCTCGGGTTTGGGGTGAATAATGCTGGCTCATACCATTGTTTGTGAGTGCAGCTTCTCCCTTGAATAAACAAGTTAGGAGAAGCTGCTTGCAGGTTGCCAGTAAAGAGATATTGTATCCATGGGATATATAGTTCTACACAGTAAACGTACAATAGTTCAAAAAAACAAAGTTGAAAAACACACATTAAAGATGACAGAAGTCGTTACACATTACATTGCATGTCAGTGCAATGTTTAAGCAATTTTATTATGTGTTTCATGTTAGGTTCCTGCTCTAACCTATCTTTGTTCAAGGCTAAAATGAATAATAAACATTGTTTTCTCTAGCTAAAACTAAAATTCATTCAAGAAGGACAGTGTATATTAAATCATTGCAATTGCAACGTTCTCCTGCTCCTGTGACATTGCTACACTAAATGATGTCGATGAGAACCACATCAGGTGGTGGTTTTCTAACTGGAGAATAAGACCGAGATGTGATTTGTTTTGTTGTGAACATGCTCATCATCAAAATGTAATGGTTTGACTTGGTTTTGTCCCCAAATGGAAGGTGAGTCCCCACAATCTTATTTGTGTAACCAAGTCCCCACAACGTGATGAATACAAGTGCACACGCACACAAACACATATATGCATCAGATAATATTACATTGGAGACATTATTTTGCACAGGTCTTATTTATTTGACAGTTGTGTAATTACAACAAGCATAAAACAGCACAACAAAATCAACCACTGATCCTCTGATCTCATTTAAGGAAAAGAATCAATCAACAAAACAAGTCTGTTTTTTGTCTATACAGTAGCATTGATGTTATAAGATTGAGTTGCCATGTTTCTGTTCTTTATTATGTTGTTTTAATTTTAACTTTTTCAACCAGATGTGTGAAGGTTATTATTGATATTGTAGGTCCTAACATTACTGCCATGTTGTAAGTGGTTATAACATGAATTATACTGTATATACAGATGATTTCTCAGTGCCATCTCTAGAGAGTGTAAGTTTGATTATTTTTAAATTGTGGGAAAACAGTTTTATAGATACCGACTCATTTAAGTTTAAAATTGGATTATAGATCAGTGTCCATGTGTTCTGTAGATCACAAGCAGCTATCCTTAATGATGCCAGGAGTGTTCAGTGCATTCTTTCTGCGAGCAGCAGCTTCCAAGATCTTCTTCCTGGGTCCCAGCTGGATCCGAATGCCTTTCAGGTCATCATCAGAGCAAAGCATTAGCGCATCCAGGTCCAGGTGCTCTCTGCTGAATGCAAGGGCAAACTCTGGCAAGGAGATGGCAGACAAGAAAACATCTAAAGGAGAGGTATCCTCATCTTCATCATCATCCAGTCCCAAATCTTCCTGGTCCCACGGCAGATCAGTGTCACCACTCCCATCAAAGCCAGCAGCATCTTCTTCATTCAGCTCATTCTGAACAAGATAGCCAAGGCTTTCATTGTTTTCACTGGGGATGTCCTCTGATTCCAGCCCCATCTTCATGAAAATCAGACCTCCAAGCCCGGGCCGGTTGAAGATGGACTGTTTGACTTCGCCTGATTCTTCATCGTCGTCATCGTCATAGCCTGCCATTCTTTCATCTTCCATGCCTTCATCCTGTTCATTGAAGACACCCATAAGGTCTGGCTTCTCGGACACTGCACTGTCCGGTTTGAGGTAAACCACATTCCCATCCCCTCCTGATCTCTGCAGCGTGCCTTTATCTTTCTTACCAAGCCTGGAGAGTGTGCCTTTAACTCTCGCTGTAAGAGAGCCAGTTTTATCAGGAGCAATAAGCTTGGAGAACTGCTCACTGACGCCAATCATGTTACTACCATCTGAGAATGATGATACCTCTGAAGCAGAACTAGAGGTGCTTGCACCACGCTGCAGTTTATTCATCTTGCTTTCGTGTTTCTTCTTTACCTTCTCACAAAGTTTCACACGTCTCTCTGCTTCTTTGTTGGCCTCCTTCTTTAGAGTCGCAACCTTCTTGGGATTTTTATTGGTCTGCTTTGAGGCAGCATCATCTAGGAAGCGCACACAGTCCATGCGGTCACGAGAAGCAGCAACATCCATAGCTGTGTGGAAGTCATTGTCCAGTGCAAAGAGGTTGGCACCGAAGTTGACCAGAAAGCTGAGGATGTGCATGTGGCCATTGGCTGCAGCATGATGTAATGGTGTGTTCCCCCAGATGTCACTCCTATTGGGGTCTCCTCTGTTTGACACAAAAGAAAGATTTGATTCGAATTAATTTATTAATGTATTTACAAAACTTCAAATTCAAATTCAAATTCAAGGTAAACACAGTGAAGTGGGAATATTTATTTAACTGAATTTAATAACCAGAACTACTAGTAATTAAATGTTAACACCAATACATCCAAATACAACAAATACATAGTGGAGTAAAAATTAATTATTACGGTAAAATATTGGTCACTTTACTCCATAAACTTTAATCTGATGTCCTAAAGTCCATTTTGTTTTTGTCAACTTCATATGTGAGAGTCAACCCTTCAGTTCTGTTCCAACGTGGCACAAATGTCAGAACAAAATCCTATAAATAGAGAATCTAACTGAGAAGAAACAAATCTTCATTATGCTCATAGTAAAGTAACTCTTCAACCCCATAGTAATCTAATGTGGTTTGATGTGGTTTATATCATTCAGACTTTGCATACCGAGTATATGACACAGTGAGTATGTTTATTAGTCCTATTGTGTTGTGCTAATTTTACAGTCCACACCCATTTACGATACAGGAAGTGTATACCATCTCATATTACTGGTGGAGATAGTAATTTATTATAGAGTATCTTTGTTAACTCATTACATTTTGTTTGTTTCATCATCTAAAGCCTGAAGTGTAAAAATAACAATTTTCAGTATAACAGGGGGACTATTTCTTGGCAGGAAGCAGTAACTCTTGTGTCTGCTGGTTGCCTGGTAACTGTACCTGACCACAATGTGTCATTTTTACACTTTATGTACGAATTAAACAAGCAAGATGTTTATTTTTAGCTGTAGAGGTGGATCCAGCTATATATATATTTACTGTACAGAGCTGTACAAACATTTTAAATGTAAGGTACAACTTAACAGTTTCATATAACATGATAATACCAAGCAGGGCTGAAGATAATTAGTAAACCATTAAGATTTAAAGTCCTCCAGTGCTGTGCATCATAGTCATAAAAGTCTTGATTGCTGTATTCCTGCAACCACTTGTCATAAATCCCAGCTCATGCTGGCAACAAGAGCAGGAACAAATCAGTTAATTCTGGCCACGTAGGTGAGGCGTGTGTTACGCCCTACTAAACTTCCAAACATATTTTCTGAGCCTCAATTTTTCAGTAAGAACGCTGTGCTAGATTTTAGCCTGTCTATTGTTGTGCTGAATGAGAGACGGAGGTGGGGGTGGTGGGAATAGATAAAGGGCTCTTTTGTTTTATAGTAAGACTTTGGCTGATTAAACGTTTGGCTCAGCTCATGGGAGCGAGCAGTGTGGCATAAAGTTTTTAGTTCTTTATATTATAGTAAATGACATAAAGTACATAAAGTAGTAAATATATACAGCGTTTTTCAGCCATAAAAGTAATTAACCAATATGTTAACCTTTGCTCAGTGAGTTTCACAGTTTATGGTTCTCCTGGTGATTCTGGTATAATTTAGTTTTAACCATTATACGTAACAAAATATAGTAAAATTTGCATTACAGTGTGTATATTTCTATGTCTTAGTGTGACAATAAAGCCAAACTAATCTGTCAGACTTTCTCTGGCATATGAAAACATTTCAATAAACTTCAGAACACTAATAAAGTTTAACAGTCTGTGTGAGATGATAGAAAACAAGTGTATCTGCTTACTCTCTGCTGCATATGAGCTGAAGAGCATCGACATGTCCATGAAAAGCAGCCAGTAAAGTGGGAGTCATGCCATCTTCATCCGCAGTGTTCAAGTCCTTCCTTGTGGCCTCCTTCAAGAGGTCCAAGTATCCATCAATTGCTGCTTTGTGGTACCTAGACATCTCTTAAAAGAACAGAAAAGCTTGAAAGAAATCTGTCACGTTCTTTTTCTTTTACCTCCAACTCCCGCTGGATGCACTGACTAACACAACTGCAGCCCGAGCACACAAAGTGATCACTAGGCGACAACGTATCAGCAGCTCAGAGCCATAAAACAAAAGCAAAGTCCAGTTCCCTGCTGTCCCTGTCACTGCAATTTGCTCAAACACAATTACTGCTCGAGACCATCCCTAAAAACCTTATGAGGAGTGTTCACAGCAATGGTATAAGTATAATTTTGAGGCACTTTTTGTAGTACTTGTACAACATTTGACAAGAAATATTACTGCACTGCATTTATTTTACAGCTGTAGTTACTATTTCTTTTACAGATTACAGACAAAAGACGATGATCTATAAAATATGACGCGTATAAAGAGTACAAAGTTCAAGTAAAAGTTAAACTTACTTTAGTTCTTCTTATATGTTAATCCATCCACCAATGTAATGTATAATCATAAACACTTTGTGTTCTTTTAAATGTAATACTCAAGTAAAGTTTTTCATACTTATGTATTTTACACTGATATTATCAGTGATGAAAAATGTTCAGCTCTTTTACTGCAGTAAAAGTAGCATCACCAAAATGTACAAATAGCATTTAAAAGTATTTTTCCTGCATTCAGATTTTAAAATAGTAAAAGGAATTCACAACAGAGAAAAAGTACAAATGTTTTTTAAGAGTAAAAGATCTAAACATGTCTTTCACCACTGGTGATTTCTTTTATTGAATAGTTTGATGTTGCCTATTTTTATTAGTTTATTTATATTTGTTTAATTATTATTTACCTATTACAATGTTGTGTTTTATTCTTATGTTACTGCAGTCTCTGGCATTTCTGGCAATTTCCTCAACAAGAGCTGGAATGTTTTTTTTAGTAAGAACTGTGCTAGATTTCCGTCTGTCTTACGACATTATACAAGTAATATAATGTAATTATTTGTATGTCCTGTATTGCATTGCATTTGTATTTGTTGTTATTACCTAAATGTATTTGTTGTTATTACTTGAATTTATTTAGTTTTTAATTATAATATTTTAAAAAGACCATTTGTTCACATATCTGTTTTGTTAATAAAGTTTGAAAAGCCAGAAAACAAACTAAAAAACAAACTAAAACAAACTGTGTTTCTTCTTTTTCTTTTTTGTTTTTAGTTCGATTTTATGTGGCCCACAGCTTTGTTTTTATGATATATTGTTTATGGCCCGCTGTTTTGTGAGATACTGTATGACGAGAGAGAGGAGTGTGGTGGATTTATTATTTTTTACTCTAAACCAAAAACATTTTGGTTTTAATTTGTCCAGATGTAGTGGTGGGCAATAACAAAGCACATTTACTTGAGTGCTGTTATTTAATTTATCTTTTTTCAGTACTTTACTTGTTTTATGACGTGTGTGTGTTTAAATAATAATTTTTAAAAAATCAATAGCTGTCCTTTTTTTCTATGCTTAAGTTTTTATAGGCATTTCTATCTGCTTTGTGCCGCAGAGTGGTTCTTCACGCATATTAGTGCATTCATTGGTGGTTTCAGAGAAGTTACAAGGGATTTAAAAACAAACTGTAAATGCAATTGGCTACAGCAAATTATTGAAATTTAAGTGATGTCTGTGTTCAAATACAAATCACAAGTCAAAACAGCGTTAAATTATAAAAGTGGTCAAATGAAGAGCCATTTGGGGCTCTTCTTGGTGAGGTGAACCAAATGATCCGGCTCACTGTTGGACCCCCCTGGTTTAAGGTGTCCACCCTCCAGTGCAGCAGGTGGCGGTGAAGAGGACGTCGACAACATCGAGGACGAGGACGAAGTGGTGAACCGGCTCAGAGCTCTCAGCCAATGAACGGAGACTGGGCGGAGACGTCACTCGACAGTTTTCTGTTTCTGTCTGCTGAAGTCTGAGCTGTCAATGTTTACTTAACCCCCCCTCCAAATACCTGCGCAGCTAGTCAAACCAGCCCGACCACCAGCCCCAGCTCCAGCTCCTCTCCGCGGATACTTCACGGTGTTTGGTGTGTGCGCTCTGACCGGGACACGCTGCAGAGATGTCCGGCAACGGTGGCTCGGCTGTCGGCCTGCTGTCCTACGAGACGCTGGTTCATGCTGTGGCAGGTGCAACGGTGAGCAGAGGTTAAGAGTGTTGTCTTAAAAAAAACTTTACTACTTTATCGTTTTTTATATGTATTATTATGTTTTGTTTCAGGGGAGTGTGATAGCTATGACCGTCTTCTTCCCTTTGGACACAGCCAAGAGCAGACTGCAGGGTGAGCTGGAGGTCTTATCATCCTGGACAGAGGTTAAATGATAGCAGCAACCCTGAACACAGATCAGATAGTTTAACTACACTATGAAGCATGGCTGTATAATAGATAATCATTGTTTTTCTGGCTGCAAAGTGTGGCTGTATAATAGATAATCATTGTTTTTCTGGCTGCAAAGTGGAGCCAATCTACCAACTATTACAAAGATAATCTGACTTTAAGTCACCTACACTGTGACAAGTCACCTTATTTATTCATCTTTATGTTTATTTTACTTGCTGATTATTTTCTGTTAGAAGATTAACTTTTATTGAGCAGTAGCTCAGTCTGTAGGGAACCAGAGGGTGGCCAGCTCAAGTCCAGCATGGATCAAAGTATAAAGGATGGACCGGTCAGTTCACCTCCTGACGAAGGTACCGAACCCCTTACCTGCTCCCTGTCACTCCCATCATCTCTCCACATGAGCCCTCCTTTGTGTGTGGTTGTGTTTCACACCTGTATATGTAAAAATCTAATAATTATTGTGTCTTTTCCAACCACACACTCGCACAAAGGGCTGATAGACATACGCATGTGCAGAGATGATGCAGTGATGGGCAGCAGTCAGGAGTTTGTAAAGCCACCTCAGCTGTTCTTCTCTGACTGAGCTACTGCCACCACCCCCAAACACTTTGTGAAGTCTGGAAATATGATATAAATAAACTTATTAACTTAACTTACTTCCCTTTTTCTTAATTTCCTCACTGTATCAAGCCTGATGCAGTGGGACTTTTATTCAAGTATTGTACTTATATACAGTTTTGAGACACTTAGTGAGGCAAGTAGTATTTTAATTTTCTGCTACTTTATACTGTAGTACTTTACTTTCAGTCCACTATATTTATCTGATAACTCTTAGTTACTTTGCAGATTCAGACTACTAATATGAATAAATTGTGTAATATTCTAGATTAACATCAAACTTTATGGATTTTAAATACACAAGCTATCCACCAGATCGAGCATATAAAGTTATAATCATTTTCCTCACTTTAACCAACTTCAAGTTAATGCATCAGTATTTATAATACAATAACAAACTACTACTACTACAAACTACTTTTGGTGCTTTAAATATATTTTATAATGGTAGTACTTTGATACTGTATGTATTTTTGAGTACTTCTTCTTCCGCCTCTGCTCTAAAGGCATCACCTGAGTTTCTTAGAAAGATAAGAAACAATTTTGCAATGTTGCGTTTCATGTTGAGGCTTCAATGTTTATTTAGTTCGGAGCACGTGTTCACTGTGTTTTGTGTTTGTTTGTTTTTCAGTGGATGAGAAGCGAAAGTCTAGGTCTACCCCGGTCATCCTGGCTGAGATCGCAAAGGAAGAAGGACTGTAAGTGGAGTTTACTATCACAGAGCCTGCTGGGTTCAAATTAAAGCAAGTTAATGGCTTGTTTTGTTCTTAAATAAAGGTTTAGTGGTTGGATTTGAACATTTGAGTTAAGCACAATTGCAACAGACATTTATGATGACAAAAATCTACAATATTTAACCTGGAGCTGAATTTATTAATCAGTTATTTCTTAATTGGAAATGCCAAAAACTGAATACATTTGTTTTTTTGACTGTTGGTTAAACAGAACAAGCCATTTAAACACAAGAGAAATAAATGAAATGTGCAAGATCAGGGGATTAACAAAGAAAGGAATCAGCAGATTAATAGTCAGTGAAAATAATTAGTAGCTGGAGCCCTAATCAAAGCTGTTACCGGCTCGCTCGTGTTTAGGCTGAGACCGAACGCTCACTATTCAAACGACTCTCCACCACTTCTCCCAGTCAGTCTCTGTACAGAGGCTGGTTACCAGTCATCTCCAGCCTGTGCTGCTCCAACTTTGTCTACTTCTACACCTTTAACACGCTGAAGAAGCTGACGGCATCTGCTCCAGGCAAGTCCAGACCCGGCAAAGATCTGCTCATGGGGGTCGTATCAGGTAAACACACACAGTAAAAACAAATCCTTATTAATGTTTCTCCTAGCTCCAACTAGCTGTCCAGACTCAGAGAAAAGAGAGAAAGGCAGCAAGTCCTCACAGCAGATATAGCTAATTTATTTTCTGTTTATTCAAGAAAGCTAACCATCTGTTCCTCATGTAGGGGTGGTGAATGTGATCCTGACCACTCCCATGTGGGTGGTCAACACTCGATTGAAGCTGCAGGGAGCAAAGTTCAGAAACGAAGACCTCCAGCAGACGCAGTACAGAGGCATATTTGGTGTGTGATATGTATATCTGTATATCATTATAGTTAAACATTTTTTTGTTGTTGCTGCTCAGCTATAAAACTGTTTTTTGGGCTTTCCCTCTCAGATGCTTTCTCACAGATCATAGCCAGTGAGGGCGTGGGAACTCTGTGGAACGGCACTCTGCCCTCTCTCATCCTCGTCCTCAACCCGGCCGTGCAGTTCATGTTTTACGAAGCCATGAAGAGGAAGGCGGGGAAAGGAGGGAGGAAGGTGAGAGGACACAAGAAAGATAATGCAGGGGCACAGGGTTGGATCAGTAGGTAGAGTGTGCGCCCCATATACAGGAGCTCAGTCCTTACAGCAGCGACCCAGGGTTTTAAAATCCAACCTGTGGCCATTTGCTGCACATTCCTTCTCTCTCTCTCTCTGCTTTCCTGTCGCTCTACAGCTGCTACTATCGAATAAAGGTTAAAAAATCTTAAAAGATATCTTTAAAAAAAGCCAGTGCAGCAGAATTCTTTTAAGTTTCTCTTAAGTTTCTGTTCAAAGAAGGTCAGCTCCAGATGAACCTACGTTCATAACCATCCAAATCTGCTCTTACCCAAGTGTGCTGAAAAATGAATGCCACTTGATCGTAAATGTGTTATCAGTATAGGTAACGCCCTCTAAACGCGTGCAAATACTATGACACAGAAGAAATAGAGAGATGCCACCATAAAAAGGTTGTAGGAGAAGAAGAACAGAGTATTGCACAAACCTAAAAGCTGAACTCTTGGCAACCTGCTCAGCAACATTTTGTTGTGTAGAAATGGCAGCTGAAGTGCTGAGCGGGTCCCACTTAAAGATATTTCACAGCACAGTAGAAAGTCAAACAAGAGACTTCAGTCAGGCTAGCAGCTCAGTGAGGCTGAGAAAACAGGCTGATGTTAAGTAACGTTCACCATCTTACTTTTGCATGTTGGCAACAGTTGATAATCCTCCGTGAACAATAAATGTCGTTACAAGATTTAATCGCAATTCATCCATCGTCCATCCATCATGATGATCGTGTCATGACATGGATAAAAAAAGAATTTTGATGGACGATTTATCGTTTTGTTCATTTTATGTTTCGATAACTGAATTATATTGTTGGAAACTATAATCGATCAGTCATGTTGTATTTCCACAGATATCCTCAGCAGAGGTCTTTCTCATTGGAGCCATCGCCAAGGCCATCGCTACCACTGCCACGTATCCTCTTCAGACAGTTCAGGCCATCCTGAGGGTAAATACTGTGTTTTATAAAATTTGACCCTTTCTACATTAGTGACCGTGTGAACGGTGACGCCAGATGATCGTCTAAATATGTCCTACCTGAAAGAATTTTCTGCGAAGCCAAAGCCTGATATAGGATTATTCCTCTGTAACATAGACGTCCAATGTTTCAGTGAACCACACTGATCTAAACTGAAGTGTAAAAACTCTGCTGGTCCAGTCAACGCTCGTTGCTGGGCAATTATTTCTTGGTGTGGGCCAGTCGCCCAGCAACCAGCATAAACTCTAGGAAATTACTGGTCCTAACAATAGACGTCATATCACTGATGTCACCTTTAGGTTTCTGAAGAGTCATTGTAAGGCTCTGCCGCCTCCCGGTTGACCTGGATCGTGGGTGGACCTGAGGCAGGCTGAATGAAGCCTGGTTTCTCAAACAACCCACCTGTAAAGTGGCCACAACATTAATTATGCATCACTTTAAGCCTTAATATAACTCAAACAGGTGAGTTAAATAAAAAATCACCCTCAGTACAGTTGTCATGAACGGGGAAATTAGCTATAGAGACCAAAACTGTTTTTTGTACCAGGCTGTCAGCTTGGTACTGACCAAGAAATAGTCAGACATCATCATTTTGTTTCTCGGTGAAAATGTGGGTGACTGAGTGTTCATAGATCATATGGGGGACCCTGGTAGTTCAGAGCATGCAGATTGACCTGTGGTCATTTGCTGCATTCATCCCTTCTCTCTCTCTCCCTGCTTTCTTGTCTGTCTTCAGCATAAAACTCATCAAATCTCAACCCGCTTTTTGCTTTCTCGCCAGTTCGGTCAGTACAAAGGTGACGGCAAAGGCGCTTTGATTGGAAGCCTCTCCAACATTTTCTCCCTGCTCATGGAAAGAATCAAGTGAGTGCAGCTATGAACACAAACACAGACGCAGCGAGCGTACGGTGGGGACGATGTTGTGACAGCTGTGGATTAATATACATATGCTTCTTTATTACAGGAGGTACGGTCTTCTTGGTTTGTACAAAGGCCTGGAGGCCAAGCTGCTGCAGACGGTACTGACGGCCGCTCTCATGTTTGTCGTGTACGAGAAGATCACTGCCACCACCTTCAAAGTCATGGGTCTGAACCAGAAACTGAAGCAGTAAAGTACTGTATCTACGCATGACGTGTTAATGCCTCAGTCACGTAAACGTTATAGGAGATAACATACACTACAACCAGAGCTGGGTGTAGTAATACCGTCTTTTTCTGGACCTTAAACTGGTTAATTTATGCAAACTGAACTTGATGTTCTCCACTGGTAAATGTCTGTTCTCATAGGAGCTGGATTTATTTTGATTTTGTACGGTAAAGAGAAGCAAATTTAGAACCATATAACCTAAATAAGTGATGAGAATGCATTCGTCGCTTTGATTTGGCTGTATTCGAAGCCGAAGTGGCTCCAGTAATAATGAAAATGTCATCACTTTTTAAAAAGGTTTAATACAATTAAATATCATATCGTACCGTGAAATCAGCTCAGAATTTAAAACCAGTTTGGGGAAACATCACATGATATTGGACATTGTAAGGAAATATTTGACATTTAGGGGAAGAGAAAGTCAGCCGGCTCACTCGGCATGAGAGCAAATTTAATAAGCACGTTTTCCCCAAAATGTCTCTTAACATCAGGGGTTTGTTGCAAATAATGAGACCAGTAAGCCACTTACTTAGCCTTGATCTAAACCACTGGACCATTCTTTGCTCTGTCTTATGTTTTAACTGTGAATTTAGGCTGTTTTTTGTTTTATTTTTATAGAAACCTCATGAAATTCCTGTCAGTTAAATAAATGTGCTGACTTAAGATGTCACAAATTAGCAGTAACAACAATGAAAGAGGAGATAAGTGCAGATCTCCCGTTTGTATGTAGAGATCTGTGCGTAAAATCTGCACCGACGTTTCGATTTTAACATTTATAATATACGATGTGAGCGTCGACTGCCTCTAAAGCATGTCACGAACAAACCGAGCTTTAATGACTGTTGATGAAACCTATGATGCACTTAACTGTCTGCTGTCTTTATGTCTGTATCGGTCAGTACCTTTGTTTACCTCTGGGTTAGGGTTTGCAGTAATTTACAGTGTTTGTTCATCACAGTGCTGCCTTACATCTTTATTATTACCGTTATTATTATTACTTTGTAACATCACATTTAAGAGATCACTGCCTTTTGTGTGTGTGGTTGTACACAGTCGTGGCTCGGCTCATGAGAAAGAAACAGTTCACACCCTAGTTTGCACTATATCATAGGATGTGTCGGTTTTTTTTAATCCATTAATCCATTCAGGCCAGGGACCAAGATTTTAGGACCTAGTTTCTCTTTGTGGTCCCAATAGTATTGACCAGTCATGTCTGAGCAGACTTTGGTTGCATGCAGGCAAACAGTTGCATGCAGAGTAAAAGAGGCAACATGTATTGGCTGAAATGCTTTTTATTAGCATTAATATGCAGATATCTGTTCAAAAAGGTTACCAGAAATGTGTCGTTCTCACACATCAAGTTGCTAATCAGACTGCAGAGAAAGTCTTGGCAGAACCATTGGCTGTTGCCTCCAGAGGTTAAGTTGTCATCAGACGATACCTAATAGGTCTAAGACTGGATTTCCCCAATCACTTACCTCACCTTTTAAATGTTTCAGACCTTTTTACTGACTCACACACCTGCCGTCCACAGCTACACCATGTAAGTACATATCAGCAGACTGAATAACGGGTAAAGGAAATTGAACTTTTGTGTTGGAAAAGTTAGAAACTGTCCACGTCTTATTTTTCACAGCGAGCACTGAGAACCACGCAGATCACATTCACAGTTACGCATTCACACCTGTAAGCTGCCCAGTACAACCACGACCAGTCTGATCTGCTGGCTACTGGAGCTGGAGTTTGGATTAAGGGCACTGCGGTGGTGTTAATGAAGCTTTCACACTCAGATTTTATGCAGCCTCTCACCTCTCTAACCTTTAGCCCTCCACTGCCACTTTATTTAGTTGTTAGCCAGGGTGTTTATGTTGAAATAGCGAAGAGTGAGGTGATAAATGTTCTGCAACGCAACTCATTTAGACTGCAGGAAAGAAAATCTGAGGACATCAGGTGTGTGGAAAAAAATCAGAAAGCTCTGAACAAACAAAGAAGAGGACCAAATTAACTTTATTTAATAAAAAATGTGTCACTTCTAGTTGTAAAAAAACAAGCAGATTTGGACAGCAGTTACTGGAATACACTCACTGGTTTGAATTCTTCATAATGCTTATTTTTCTTCCCCCGATGAAGGAGATGTTTTGTCTTAACAGTTTACATGAACATATTTTTGTAACTGCTGATGCAATACTTACTTGAAGTCATCTTTACATATTTAAAATCACTTTTTTTTACCTATTGTTTTCTAATTTTGTTTCATTAATATACCACTGTTTGTGGGGGGGTTAAACAAGAATTAATAAAGTTTAAGAAACTATTGACTAATTCATGTTTGTTGTTTTTTGTGTGAACACAGAACAGGTGAGGTGTGGAGTATTATATCACAATCAGTGCAATGAAAAATAAGAAAGATAAGCCAAAAAAAAGGAGGCACAAGTACAGAAATGGAAAGAATAAAAATGTTAAAAGTTCCGGTTACGAGGATCCAATTTTTCCCAATATTTATCCCCACTCTCCTTCTGTTGTCAAAGGGTGAAAGTCATTTTCTCCATTATACGTACTTGCAGCTGTAAAGATCTTCAGAAGGGTATGAGGTCGCTCCTACTGAGGCCTTTAGGAACATTTCCAAGTTACAGAAAGGTAAATGAGAAATTAAATGACCCACTTCTTTCTAGAAAGGTTTAAGATAAGGGCACGACCAGACAATGTGAGCAAAAACGGATCCACACTCCCTCCCACAGGAGCACTAAGACGCACTAAATATGGATTTTATGGTTGGGGATAATAAAGAAGCGTATCTGATTTCCAGCAGGAAAGTCTCCAAAACACTGAGTTAGCAGAAGTAGTTACGTTACTTGTGTAATTACTATGTCAGCTTCATTTTTCAAGTGTAGAGTGAAGCTCTTGTAGGCATCCATAAGTATCTGAGTTATTCTTGAGAACTCAACAGAATCAGACAGAAATACATCCAGAGGATCGTGTCGTAGTGAACGGTGACACAAAATGAAAACATGAAGCCTCTCTCAGAGGATAAAAATCAAAAGTATTTAAGTAAATAATCCTCCATTGGAGGTCTAAATTAACAGTCCCAGTTCACCACGTCTTGGCTGTAAAGCAGGACTAGTGTTGTGAGTCTTGACTGCTGGTTATCTCCCTGACATACCAGTGTGGAAGGAAGGAGTACTGGGAGTCTCTGTGGACGGAGTAGGTCACATCTCTGTGGGGCTCGTAGGAAAAGAGGTAGACCACGCTGGAGGGGGAACAATAAGGATTCATTAACAACTCAGAGTGGTTAAAATATGTTAAGGTTAACACTGTAGTCATTGTAACTCACCTTGGATTGTCTTCAGTAGCTGTATGCTTCACAAACGTCAGGAAGTCTGAACAAAAGTTCATACAGACCGTCGGCTTCCAGCAGTTGGGTTCGCTCTGTCCAGAAAATAATGATTAAAATACATTCTCAATGCTTAGATATGTTTTTGATGAGTCGTTTATCACACTGTACCTTGATGAGATGTGAAATCTTTGAGGTGGGAAATGTCTCCACAGTGACAACCACCCCATCATGATCCCGGAAACCTGCAATAACACGCGGGACTCCAGGGAGGAAGGACTGAGCCCACCATTTGAGCAGTTTGAACCTGTGGACCACAGCGGGTAAATCAAACATCGAACACGTGAAAACGTTCATTGTTGTTGTTGATGTTTCATCATCCACCTGTGGAAGTTGCTGCGCTGCTTGGGGGTGCAGATCTCCGCGGAGGTCTTCAGCTCTACGTAGCACGCAGGAGGACCTGGAGCGTTGGGATCTTTATCCCGACAGTCCACCTCACCGGAGAACAGAAGTCTGTGATCAGCGAGCCGAGTTTGCACCACAGTGCAGAAGGCCTCGTTAGTGTTAACCACTCCACCCGGGTCAGGTGAACTGTCGACGTTATCTACAGGGATGGACAAAGGTGAAGCATTATCATTTAAACCTACTTATCAGTGTATGTGCTTCATATGACGTGTTAGATGTATTGAGACAGAGTGTTAGGAATGATACAAATACTCGCTGTAAGTCAAAACATGCACATAAGTCTGAATTTTGAAGACAATGTATTAAAAGTTATTAAGTCAAAATGACAAAAATATGAAATGCATAGTCCGTCCTGCTGCATTGCACTTTAAACATGATGACTGTGTATTCTATTAATACAGGTTTTTATTTATTTATAGGTCTAACAGGTCACATTATATTTATTTATTGTGTACGTTGCTGGCTTGGGAACGATTTTTGTTCCTTCGTGTTTTTAACATGTTTGAATGACGATAAACTAAAGTTACAGCTATGAAATAATAAGTCACAATTTTGAATATATGTATACACACTGCAAACTGTATATATACTACAATATGAAAAAAACTACAGTACATCACAAATATTGAGTAATTATTATTAATTAATAAGTCAAAATTTCAAAAGAAAGTCAAAAATCTCTGAGATTTTGAGTCATGATGAAGTCAAAATGTTGGTTTTTCAAGTTAAAACTATGAAATCTATACATATAAAATAACTTAATGTGTTCATTGTTTTGACTGTTTTGAAAATGTTGGCTTGCTATTTTAAAATCAAGATAGTAAAGTAATGATTTAGTATCTCTTATTTTGAAATAACCATGAGTGCTTTTATTTTTCATGTAATTAAAAACATGTCATCGATTGTTTTTCTTTGCTGGCAGAAATTGGCTTCCATGAATGTGACTAAAAATTAAATTTAGGTTTTTAATGTGAGGCAATATTATTATATCCAACATATTATGAGATAAATCTGGTATTATAGCTCGTGCAATCATGTGAGTTGGCATATAGGACGCTCTGCACATTAATTTAATATATACAACATATGTACAGTCATGGGGGGTCCCAGCTCCATCTCTCTATCAGCTATGGTGCTGCTGGTCTACGACATAAACCCACCTACCTGCACACGTGTATTGCTCGAACTTGTATCCCCAGTACATCATCTCTCGGTGCCTCTCGGTGCGGTTCTCTAGTTCCCTGCGAGCTGCTTCTGTTTCCACTTCACTGATGTAAAGCGTGTTCCTGAACCTGGTGACCGCCAGCAACCAGCCCTCCCGTGTCTCATAGGGTGTGGTCAGCAGCTTGGTCAGATGGCCGCGCCATGTCACAAAGTCGACATCTAAAGCACTGAGAAGAGCAGAGGTTGATCAAAGAATGCGTGTCCAATGGGAAACATAGTTGTGGTTGGATTAGAGACTACAGATGATGATGACACTTACCATGGTGAGGCTGTGGTCGCCACCTTTGAGCTGAGCTTTGATCTGTTGGCTAAGATCCAGCGTAGGATGTGGTCCAGCTTCTCCTTCACACTTTCGTCTCTCTTTATATAGCGGTCCTTGTATCCATCCTTCAGGTCAAAATGAGGATTCCCGTCAGGTTCTGAATAGTATCTCATTTGCCTGCTGTCGTTGAAGAATCGACGCTCAGAGTCGAGGGAAAAACATCCGACTTCGACAGGTTGTTTGTACACAGGAAAGTCTCTTTCATAGTTCTCCCTTCTGGTGCTCAAGCCCCGAGAGCTGGGTGGGTTTTTCCCAGGAGTTGGCCCAGACTGATACTGGTATGGGTGGTGGTGGTGGTGGTTTGATCTGACGTTTTGAAACTCCCTGTGATTTCTTCCACTGTCATTTCTCTCTCTTCTGTATGCTGACTGGTGTTTTTGGAAGCCGGGGTCGGGATTGTGGGATTTGTGGTGGTCCATCGCTGCCTATTGGAGAAAAGAGCGACGAAACAAACACTGACTTGAAAGTCTTGATCTCCTGCAGGATGGCAAAACATGCTCACCTGTGCTGTCACTTAAGAAACAGTGCAGCAGGCTTTCTTGTGCTATGTGCACACAGTAAACATTTAAATTCATGCCTTCAAGTGCAATTTATGTATTTATTCATGCAACTTCTTTATCTCTTCATTTAACCTGAGCCCCAATACAATTTATAGCAGTAATTTGTGTATAGTACCTTTAATGTTAATGCTTTTTGTGCCACATAATGATCAAAGTAGATGCTTGCAGTGTATTATTTATGTATTTTATGAATTACTTCCTTTTCCCTGCATGAGATCAACACAGTTAATGCTTTATATTTTGTATAAATATCTGTATGTTGTGTGTGAATGCATACATACACACACACACATATATAGTAAAGATGTAAGATGTAATAAGCATGTTGTATGGTAATGAATACTGGCATGTAGGACTTCTTAAAACTAAATTACAGGTAAATAAATGAAAACATGACGCCCATGCACGGCTACAGCAGCTAACGCTACCTAATTATGTCAATGCTGCGTCGGTTTTAAATTAATAAACACGCCTATTAGATGCTGCAGCATATTTTCTAATGAACACATTATTTCTCTTGCAGCTGTCGGTGAGTTAGAAAAATAATACATACACGGTGTGTTTACTCCGTTAGCTGGGTAGCTAACTAGCACCACAGGCTAACACGGTAACAAACATCGAGCCGCTGCCGGGTGCAGTGCGTCATCCGGGCCGCTCGGTGGGAGCCGAGACGCCCCGTGCAGAGAGCCGTTTAAAGGGAGAGGTTTGAAACTGTCCGGTCCAGACTGTGAACGGAGCCGGTGCTATGTGGGGAAAAAAAACGTTGTTAATGCTGTTTACAAGCGAGCAGGTACGTGTTACATGTTGTACTCGGCTAATGAGAGCCATTTGACCGCTGTTTCGGTACAAAGAGTGACCGTGTTAACTGGCGACCGTTAGCCGAATGTGTCCGTGTCTGTGGTTGTAGTTACGACAGCTGTTGAAACGGACGAAGCGAGAGAATATGTAACTGTGAAACGACTCTTGAGTAATTTTTTTTACATTGTAACGTTAATAAAAAATAAATAAATAAACAAACGGGACAGCCACGCCGTTTTTAACAGCTGAAACCTGAAACGGGTGTTTCGGTTAGACGAGGGACCATGTCAACTTGTGACTATTGGCTTGAATGAGTCTGTGGTTGTCCTAGTTACGACAGCCGTTGAAAACAGGAACATACGCGGCCGTCCTCTTTGAATGCCTGTTTGTTTGTTTGTCTGTTTGTTTGTTTACTTATTAACGTTACAATGTAAAAAGAAAGTGTTTCGCATTTAATAATAAAAGAAATAAAGAAGCATTCGCGAGGACAGCCACGTTGTTTGCTTACCACCACAGACTCATTCGGCCAACAGTCGCCAGTTAACACGGTCACCCGTTCAACCGTAACACCACTACACTTGTTTGTCTTCATTAGAAAACTTCATTGTCACACATAAGGAGAAAAAAAATGTTATTTATAAACGACTTTAAGTGTATAAGTTGGTATAGGGTGGATAGTACTTTACTATATAATTATTTTGAGGAGTCTGTGGGACTCAGCTGTGTCACCTGGTGGACAGGTGAATTCTGCAAGTCATGATTTGTCGACTTATTATTTCTCCTCCAGGTATGAACAGGAAACGCGCTCTGATTTCAGACACCTTCAAGGTGAAGAGAATAAGAGTTGGCACAGAGAAGTTTGGAGCTGTTAAAAACCAACATGGTGGGTTTTTAAAATAAAAAAAGCTACAATTTTGTTTAAATCTTATTAAAGGATGTGAAATTCACTTTCCGTTTGTTTCTTCATCTAAAAGGGCCAGCTGACATCAAATCCACCATTCAGTACCTCATGACGCTCTTCCCCAGGAAGCTCTTCAATGACACATTGCCTCAAATTGTTCTCAAACACCAACTGTACAGCATACACAATGACAAGACTTTGGTGGACAAGGAGCTGGTGAGATGGCTCTTTCATATCATAGAGGTTGTCTTTATCTGTCTATAAATATGATAAATACAACTCGCTTCGTTCCTTCGTGGTCTACAGAATAAACTGCGGGAGCGAGGAGAACTTCTGATGTTCCAGCTCGGGTTTGACGCCGAAGCTTTTGGGCTGATTTTTGCGTCCGACTACAAGGCCAAAGTGCTGGCAGCAGAGGAGGGCAGAGAGACACGAGCGACCGTGGAGAAGTTCTTGGAGAAAGTGGTGTCGTCCTGCACGGATCTGAGCTTCAGCAAGGACAAGATGCTCAGGGAGTTCCTGTTCACAGACTCGGAGATAACGTATGACTCTTGGATTTGTTTTGCATATGCCAACTCCTTAGACGTGTTCAAAGATCAGCAGTCAGCACATTGTTTATTTACATTGTTTATTTTCTCACCATGCAGGCAGCTGGTTAAGTCAGGAGTCCTGACTGTGAGGGACGCAGGCAGCTGGTGGCTTTCCATTCCCAACTCTGGCAAATTCACCAAGTACTTTATACAAGGTGAGTGTTAAGAAAAACAGTCTCAGCAATACTTTGCCCTCATGATGACAGTGACGCTGTCTTGCTAATTGGCGGCACTGTTTGTTTCTAACCATCTTCTCCTGTCAGGTCGTAAAGCGGTGCTCGGCATGGTGAAGAAGTCCAAATATAGCGAAGTCTTAAAGGCAGAGCTAGAAGAGCGGCGGACGACCGCACACGTGAAATTCCACATGAAATACCACATCCATGACATTGTTGGTGCAGAGCTGGTAGAGAGGTAAGGCTTGGTTCTTTACAGTCTGGAAAGTGTTGATATTTAATTTGGGGTTTTGCAGTAGGTCAGAGTTTACTCATCTGTTAACTTCATGCAGCTGCTCTCTCTTTTATGATCCTCTCAGTGCAGTAATGACAGGTTTTGTGTTGCTCAGAAGCTCTGGGGTGTTCAAATATGTGCTCGTTGTCGTCTTAGGAGTAACTCCTGTAGTTTGTTACAGCTGAATTTACTCAATAACTCCTTTTTGTTTTTCTTTCCAGCATACCTACAACTTCAGGGACCTTGTTAAGGTTTGTAGATTAAGACCAACTGATCCAGCAAGTGACTGAAGAAGATAAACACATAAGCTATACAAAGATTATGAAAAGTATGTGTACGATAAGACTGAGTACATGAGATTTATGTGCCAAATATATTATAACCTTGTGGGTTTATGAATTGTCAATTATGTTGACATGACTGTGTTAAGATTTATCTTGTAATAAAAATAATGTGAAATGTTCCCGTCATGTGAGTTACTTCTTTATGACACTCAGATTTTATTTCAGGTGTCATGTGGAGGGTTTTGTCCCTGGCCTCTTTATTAGATACGCCTACACCATTTAATGCAATAATACTACAGATCTGTGTAATAGCAATAATAAAGTGGCTGTATATGAGTCATAAAAGATAATAATTAGTACAATTAGGTGAACTAAAGTCCATTTTACAATAAAACTGGTTCTCAAATGGTGGAACATGTGCCACTGGTGGTGGGTACTACTTTGTAGTGGTACTTCCAATAATTTTAGACTTTGCTGGAATGTAATTAAAGATGTATTCCTGCAATATTTTATCAGCCTGATACGTAGTCACACTCATGCGTGTAGCTAGTGTACTTCCATGATTAGTTACAAGATAAAATGTGATAAAGATAGTGAGCGGAGGTGAAATTAATGATTAAAAAACTCTACAATCGTGACTCCAAACCGTGGAGTAAACCTTTAACACCAAATTAACTCTGGTTCTTTAACCGGTTTTCTCTAACTGCCTGAACCAGCAGGGTCAACTGCATTTTATCTGTCATGACAGTACCTGGAGAGCCAAATACTTTCTGAGGTGGTTTTAAGCGGTAATCTCCATGGCTGTGAAGTGAAGCCAAAAACTGCAGTTCCTCAAATGTCCACCTGAGGTTTACAGCCTGGTACAAAAAACAGTTTTGGTCTATATAGCTAATTTCCCCGTTCATGACAACTGTACTGAGGGTGAATATTTATGTAACTTACCTGTTCAAATCATATTAAGGCTTAAAGTTACGCATAATTAACAGCGTGACAGGTTTCAGATCATTTATCCTGGCTCAGGTCTTTGCTGAATTTTATATTTAGCCGGGAGGCGGAAGAGCCACCATACAAGAGTTGTCCAGAAACTTGTGAGTGGTTATAATGAGTGACGGGTCGTTTAATGATTAATATCCTAGAAAAGGAGGGATAAACTCAAAAAGTATTCACTTATATGAACACATACCATCTTAATATATACTGACAGAATAATTATGTGGAAAAGCAGCTTTCCCTGTGCCCAAACTGGCAACTGAATTACATCCGAAGCCTCCTTTTACACCACCCACCCTTTACATCTACATATTACCAGCATAGTCTCACCTCTTATTTCACGCTTCGACAAAACTGATTTCCGCGTTCCATCGCGGGAAAACTGATGCTGCGTTATCCAAACAAAAAAAGGCAGAGTAGAGTCTGTTTTACTTGAATTTATTGGCTTTTTCAAAAAGTGACAATAGCTTTTTATCCATAAAACTAAAGAGTCACAACATTGGCTTGAATTAAAGCACAGCTTGATGTCTGAATACAATACAGATGAGCAACATGTACTTAACCCCTGATCTAGTAGTTCAAATACATTTCGTAAATAGGCAAAAAATATAACTGTAGCAATTCTAATCTTAAGTTTTCAGTATATGTTGCACATACATGCTATCAGCATTAATTACAAAAAGCTAGGCTTGTAGGGAGATTAAGGTAGCGTTAACTGTAGAGGTAATAAACAAAGGATATTCATAGTGTTAGTTTAACAATACAGTGAGTGAGTGAAGTGTAACTTCTGTGAAGAAAGATACAAAATAGTCAAATCACATGATTATAACAAAAAGATGAGTACACTGTATACTACACCATAACCGACAGTAGCTTTGTTACTGTTATTAGCAGGCATTAATGCTCTGACGTTGCTTAGCCAGTAGTGATGCTATTAAAAAATAAATCAAATGTGCTGCACAAAAAGGTTTCTGATAAATGCCCACAGAGCATTAAAGGTGCTCTTGTTCCCCACCACCAAAACACCTAAACAGTTCTAATCCGATATCTAATAAAGTTTTCAGCGTTGCACTCCTGGGCAGCTACACAGTTGAGACACTTCTAGGGGGAAATAATAAAAATGAAAAAAAACAAACAAAACATAAACCTGACAGGTCCGATTGGAGCCAAACACAAAAATACTGAATCATTCAAAAAAAAACTTTTTTAAGGGTGTAATAGCACTGTTGGTGTCGGAAGATCTGTTCCCAGTCTGGATTTTCTGTAAGTCTCAGGCATCATTTGATACACGAGAATGATTTAACATGAAAACAGCTAACTAATTTGAGGCAAAAAAAAAAGAAACAAAGAAGGAACTTCACAGATGGTAGTTGATGGTAAAGCGACGGCACACGACTTGCCCTCGCTAAATGCCATTGATCGTAGAGCTGAACAAACAGCGGCACACGACAGCAGCGAATTGTCCGCTGAATATATATATATATATTTTTTTTTTTTGAAGGTTTAAAAGGTTCGAGACGACAGAATACAGCACGTCTGCAGGATGTATTTGGCAATATTTCTCCCACTCAAAACAAACAAGACTGTAAACAAAATAAAAATAGGCGGACAACCAGTGGAAGAACAAATTGAAAACATTCCACGGTGCTTTTTTCTTTTTTTACAAAAAACATCCAATCCATTTTAAGAAGGCCTCGAGAATTTCATTTCACTTGTCGATACAGTATACGTTGTTGGGAAAGAACTAGGGTCTATGATCTTCCAACCCTTTCTCCTAAATCTGACCCCTATGTCAAATTTTGCATGGAAACGGTTGGTATAACTGCCGTAGCTACACGTATGGAAGGAAAGAATCTGAAGTACATTTGTTTTTTTTGTTTTTGTGTTGTGTGTATACTGGTGCGTTTCTCCTGCGATCTTTAGCCACCCTCACCACTTAGCGGTCATGTTCCCCTGTAACCATTCCAGTGGAGGAAGTCTTAGAGGAGAGAGCACTTCTTCCCCTTCTTCTTGACGGGCGGAGGGCAGAGGACGGCCCGGATGGCCTCGTCGAACACAGTTTTAAGGCCACGCTGAGTCAGGGCTGAGCACTCCAGGTACTTGACGGATCCTGAGGGGACAGAAATATTTCCTTAAATATTTCAGCAGAAGAAAAAAAAATGTTCAGAGAAAGCTCAGTTCAAGCTGACACGCATGGTTACCAATCTCTTTGGCCATCGCCAATCCTTGGGGATATGTGATAGGAGAGAGTTTCTTCTCCTTCAGCTTCTCCATTGTGTCCTTGTCATCTCTCAGATCCAGCTTGGTACCCACCAGGATGATGGGAGTGTTGGGACAATGGTGTCTCACCTCAGGGTACCACTGCGCAGAGACAACAACACTGAGGGGTTAGACGTATAACTTTCCAAACCCGTCTATGTTATCTTGAACATGCAATTATAGTATGACCAATGATACATTTGAACTACAGTCTGCGACGTCCACCTGATGAAGTCCAACACTCTGCTCTTCAGACAGATACAAATTCCAACCGGACCATTTCAGACGTGTTTTAGCTGCCAGACTTTGCTCAGATTTGGTCATTTTTCCTGGTTTATGTGCTTCTACATATGTAAATGTTTTACGTTAACGGTTTCCCTTTTGGTTGTTTTTATGATCGCAAGTTTGCACAGGGTGTTTTATTTTGAAAATCAGCTTCTGGGATGCTTCTAAAAAAAAGGACCATGGCGCTTCTGGTCGGGTTTCAAACTTTGACTAGACTGGCCACGATTTTTGGTCTTTTGGGAAATATCTAGCTCTTCAGCTGCTCAATGCTCCACTTTGTTCACCAGCTAGTTTCTAACTATGCCTGCCTTTTGTTTGGTGCTGAGAAAGCAGTGCACAGTGAGTGTTATCAGAACAATTTCACAAAAAATCGTGGGCTAGAAAACCAAAACAATAAGTTGATGAGTTTGTAGCTGCTTCTATAAAGCTGGAGACGACAACCACGGAGGATCTCATCTCATACATCAGGCGTTTCGACCCGCTCAATCCAACAGAAATGTTGCATGTATAATTTATTGCGAGCTAATGGACAGTGTGCAGACACTGATGAGCTGGCTTCATCTGCAGTCGTCATCTCATCGAGTGCATGCACTGAGTCGCCTCATGTTGCCCTGAGCTGCAGTGATATAAGCCGAACACAGCCCTGCAATGAAACAGCGCAGGGCGCTGCATCGGTGTGTGTTGTTTGAAAGTATTGTTGACATGCTGAAATATGATCCAGGAAGTCCAGTTTGAATAACAGATGAATGGATTTAAAAGGCTTAGCAGACGCCAAAACGCTTGCACAATGGTTCCTAAGAATCAAAGACTGGATTTCATAACTCTGTGAAGTCATTATGGCGGCAACAAAGTTCACGCAAAGTAATGCACACAGAATGTGCCCCTTGCATGTGTTGACAAGCTCGGTTCAAAGCTTTTTGTCCGACGACCCCTGTGTTGGTACCCCCTCTACGTGGACGGACCAGCTGCATTTATATTTGTTTTTTACGTAGAGGGTTACTGTCGATCTGAACATGGCGTCAGAGGATTAAAGGTGGCTATACTAAATGAATTCAGTGAGAAATAATGTGCAGCTTCTACCTTCTTTCTGTATTTATAAACCCTGTTTTTAAATCTAGCTGGGACTAATAATGGTTTATTTCATGATTTCTGGCACTAGATGCTCCCCAGCTTTGGCTACAGATGGCTGCCTAATCCACTCCCCTCGCTTTGTGATAAAATCCACAGGTATGGTGACGATAAATAAATATTTTGATAGATGTCAGACCACTGTAACCCACAAAATCTGATCGATACGTCTCAACTGCAGAGATTCCAATGACAGTAAATATGTAAGTTTGGCTGTTTCATCACACTCCAGATAGATAACAGCAGAAAAATGTATAATAATGTTTAAAAAAAAAACAATAAATATAAGAATGAAGTCTGAGTCATCCCTGGAGGGAAAAGAAAATTCATGCTGTGTCATCAAACAGATCCGCGCAGCCTCTCTGTGCTTCATCTACTCACCTTGGCACGGACGTTTTCAAACGAGGCCGGACTCACGAGCGAAAAGCAGATGAGAAACACATCCTGGAAAAAAGAAAACAATACAATCACTGCCTGTAACTCTCACTTCCTGCTGGGAGCAGTACCAACTCTTGTGTCCATGTCATACAAAAGGTGTAGTGTGTTCCTTTCTTTCTGAACTTCTTTGTTCATTCAAGGTGCCCAAGGATTATATAAGGACACCGCTGATATTTAAAGAGTCACAATGGGTGAAACATAACACAGCATTGTCTGTTTTTTTTGTCATACCGTCTGTGGGTATGAAAGTGGGCGGAGTCTGTCGTAGTCTTCCTGTCCTGCTGTATCCCAAAGGCCCAGGTTCACCGGCTTCCCGTCCACCATAACATTGGCGGAGTAGTTGTCGAACCTGAGAGAGGCGATGATAATCAGCTCAACCCGTCGTGATTCATATAAATTGATAAAATATTAAGCACTGACATAAAGTGTGACAGGAAACAAACAAGAAACTACAGTCTTGAAATGGAAAATAAGTTCTTAATGGATCTCTTTTGCCTCCTCGGCTCTCTTAAAAGTGACTCATCACTTCCTTAATCGGACTCCTCTGAACCACAATCTTGTTTATCAGCAGCCTGCTGAGCGAGTCCATACCACCGCGACAGTGATACAGATCAACATAATTTACATAACTGGTCTAGAATCAGATACGGTTTTCTTCCCGACTTCCCGACACAGCATATTTCCTGAAAAACTGTTTTATGCTCAGTTTCAGGCTACAGCAGTGATCGTAGCCCGGGGTTTGCAGTAGGGTTCTGCTCAGATACTCACACTGTGGGGATGTACTCTCCAGGAAAGGCATTGGTGGTGTAGCTGATGAGCAGGCATGTCTTACCCACAGCTCTGTACAGGAGAAGGAGAGGGAAGATGAGTTTCATGCTTACGTAAACAGGAAACTAAACTTGGAAACAAACATAAACACCAACAGACGGTATATCCAGCACATAATACAACAATATATACAAAGACACAAAGATCCTATATGCAAAAAAATACAGCTGCGTGCTCCCTTCGTTGTTGATTCTAGCCAACATGTGTTCATATGATGTTCATATTTAGATATGTTTAAACATTTCTGATTGGTCTTGGTGATACAGGTAACGCCACACCGAGCCGAGCCGTTTAATCATGTGGTCCAGTACTTTCTCCCAAACCGGGTATACCGGTCTACATCCTCAGATTACATGTAAAAATATTCCTGCTTCACTCTGATACATCCAACATTCATTATTTTCAATCAGTTTCATTTTATTTAATTCAGAAGGAGTAAAATTAAAATCTATGAATTAACTTCTCGCCTCTTTCCTGGTATTTGAAAATACATTTAACCGACCATCCTCCCTCAAATCACATCACAACGATCCTCAGATTTTTTTTTTTTAACACGTCTTCTCCTGATCTGTTAAATGTTTTGTAGTGTAAAAAGTCTTTCTGGGTGTGAGCTGATATAACTTCCTTTTTTTGCACAACTGTGTTCGTGTAGCTCCTCGCCAGGAGGATGGAAAACAATGATTTTCATTATGAATTAATCTGTCAATCGTTTTCTCAATAAAATTCAAATCATTAACTTTCCAAAGCTGACTCAAACTCAAAGATATTCAGAAGCGGTGATTTTCCCCCCATCAGATCACAGATTTTCTGCAATTATCTGCTGACTGATTAATCAACCAGACGAAATGTAACTTTCATTATCGCATTTTACGGTGATTTTGCAAGATATGCAAGCTCACCAGAGGAACTGCATCTTCAAAAATGAAACTTATCTAGTGCCCCTTCAAATCAAAACAACACAATAAATTAAAACACACTCATCGGCCCCATGAATGACTGTGCTGCTGTGGTATCCACCACACCCTGAACTACAGAGGTTATTATGAGTGTATTTGCCTCCCACATATTGTTACACACATAAAAAACTGACCAATCTTTAACTGCTGCAGGGACTTTTGTTTATTTTAAAAGAAAGCTGACATGTAAAACAAGTGTGCATTACACAGCAACTCGGTGTGACACAAACAAGGCGTTTAACTCTTTAAATGACTCAGTAACGAGTTGCTAAACTCAGATTTAAAGTGTTTTTTTAGAGGGATAGGTGAGCTGTGATGTCTGACTCACCCAGGACTGAAGAAAAACAATGTCAGCAGAGTAATTAAGCCTTTCTACTTACACACACATTTAATCAATAATACAACATGTAGGTAAGTAGAAAAACAGGCGTGTAAACATGTAAAGTTAAAGCTAACTTTACACATTAGGAAAAAAATCTCTAGCTGCTGTGGTGACAGCTGACTCTTTGTTATTTAATTCAAATGTTTTTATTTAAATAAATCAAAAGTCAGCTCAGTTTTGTTTTGTTTTGTTTTGTTAACTCACCCGTCTCCGACAACGACACACTTTATGGCCTGCATTAGCCCGGGAGCCAGCTATCGTTAGCGCACAAGTCTCTTTTCTTTGTCCGGACTCGGTCGCCGGTGAAGCGGGCAAACAGCGTGTCGTTACCGGCCTTTGACGCTACGGCGGAGGCTCCTGAGGTGTCCAACAGCCCGTGGAGGGGACTTACTGCAACTTATCTAACACTTTAACACAAGTTTAGTCAGAAATTCCCTCGCAACATTCCCATGCTTTCGTGGGCTGATCCGGGAAGCTCTGAAGCAAAACAGCGGCCACCACCCCTGTGAGGAAAAAAGTGAAGCGAGCCACCGCCAGATGGTGCATCCGGTGAGCCGACACACCGCCCACAGCCGCTGCGGAGACCCGGCAAACTCCCAGTAATACACCTTTATTTAATCACATATATATAAAGGCAGAGTTTGCAATCAAGACAACACGCGGAAAGAGATTTTTTTAAATAACTCGTCCACTTAAAGGAGATAATAAAACAATATAACCGCTTATAGTGTGACACCGAGACAAGAAGTGACGTTCACTACAGCAGACAGAGGTGATTTCAGCCCTGAGCTTGTCTTCCAGGTTATGCACCAACTCCAACTAACTACACCAAAGTCAACTTTATTATCAGTGCTGCCATATTATGTACAGGACATACAGAGAATTGAAATTGCGTTTCCCTCTTATCCCGGTGCAAACAACAATAAACATGAAATATAAAAGATAGATAGATAGATAGATAGATAGATAGATAGATAGATAGATAGATAGATAGATAGATAGATAGATAGATTTATCCCAAGCTGGGAAATTACAGTGCAGCAGCAGCAGCATTACACACAGTGACAATAGACAACACAAGAACAAAAATATAAAGAACAAACTATACATAACAAAATATCAAAATAGCAATAGTAAATAAAATATATTGTACAAAAGTATATACAGCAAATTGGCAGTGTTGATTTGGTGCAAAGTAAGAAAGGAGAAATGTGCAGTGACTGTAAATTATAACCTTTTTAGCTGTTATTGTACAGTGTAAAAAGATGTAAAAAAAAAAATAAATAAAATAGAAAATAGAAATATAAAAATATATACAAGCTAAAAAAATCCATGAAAAGACAGTGGCAGGTCTGGAAGATATAAATAGTATAATATAATCAGAATGAACAGTCTAACAGTATTCGTGTGGCAATATGGCAGTATAAACAGAATTTACATTATAAACAGTATAAATTGAAACTGTCTCCATATATAAAGCCTGTCAGGCAGAACCTGTGTATTTAATATAAGAGAGAGGCACCACCTGCACAACCAGAAATAAGAAAAGTGTCCTCCCACAGGGCATCATTTACAGAAGAAGAGAAGAAGAGATACCTTATTAATCCCCTCGACAGGGAAATTCTTTTTTTCACTCACAGTTTTTTCTTTACATGCATTTTTTAACCCCAAACACACACACGGTAGTGTACAAAGGCTCATAGACATGCAAATGTGGAGAGAGATGGTGGAGTGATGGCAGCCAGCCAGAGCAGCAATACAGTCATACCTGAATATAGCTGTCACAGCCTTGTATAGTATATAGAAGAGTCAAACATCAGTATATTTTTAATTCTAGTTTTAGTATATTTTGTATTCAATTTTAGTATATTGCGTATTCGTATGTTCAAATAAGCCAAGCTGGTGAGTTAAAAAATAAATCAAACCCTTCACAGTTGTCATGAACAAGAAAATTAGCCATAGACACCAAAACTGTCTGTAAACATGTTTAATTCTGCTGTGAGATTGGACACTTTAAACAGAATCAGAGTCATTTTAATTCGCCAGGTATGCGTGCACACACGAGGAGTTTGACTCCGGTTACACTTTTGTCTCTTAGTACAAACATCAAGCATGTATAGACATAGATATAGTTGAGACCATAGTTAAGACTCGACAGGTAAACATAGACATAAACATAAGCAGGAACAAGAACTATATACATATAAAAAGGTAAATATATATATAGACAAAGATAAAAACTTTTACACTGAATGGGAATGTACAATGAAATGGTGCAATGGAGAAGAGTGCAAGGATGAAGTAATAAATATACAGTATGCACAGTATGAGTGTAGTGATGATATTTACATACATAATTTATAATTTACAGATATTATACAGGCGATGTTACTGACATTTGAGATGAGTCCGGTTTATACGGGTACTTATGGAGACTCACTTCTGCAGCCAGCCTCAAGTGGAATTACAGTTTTTAGCACCAGCGCTGAAGGTTAACGCTTGAGAATCAGAGTCATTTTAATTCGCCAGGTATGCGTGCAAACACGAGGAGTTTGACTCCGGTTACACTTTTCTCTCTTAGTACAAACATCAAGCATGTATAGACATAGATATAGTTGAGACTATAGTTAAGACTTGACAGGTAAACACAGACATAAACATAAGCAGGAACAAGAACTATATACATATAAAAAGGTAAATATATATATATAGACAAAGATAAAAACTTTTACACTGAATGGGCTCTCCAAAAAGAGCCAAAATTCCCATCACTACAGTGGCACTGTATTATACTTATTGCTAGTTCATACTTTTATCCATGATATAAGAGATTTTGCAGTTTTGTTTGATTGTATATATGTTGTATTGAGGTGTGATTATTTAAAAATAAAATAAATAAATAAACAATAATGTGCCTGCGAGTCTGAAGTCAGGGCTGAGTCTACCCCGCACACGCTGAACTTCCGTGTGTGTCACACCGTAATGTGTTAAACCATCACGGTGGTGAAGCCTGTCTGGGTGGAGCAGGTGAAGCTTGACGGGGTGGAGCAGCTCTGCCAACAACACAGCCAGCCGACGGGAAAATGGAGCGATAGAGCCATGAAGCGTCGCCTCTCCGCCGGCTCTTCACCCGCCTGCGCGCCTCTCTAACCGACCCAGTCACCTTAGCAACGCCGGGGCGGAGGTCGGCCCGTATGGCGGGTCTGTCCTATCTGGTGCTCCGGTTCTCGGGCTCCGCTGGTCGGACTTACGGAGTGTTTTCTAAAGGCTTGACGAGGACTTTGTTGATATTTTTTGATCTCGCATGGCGACTGCGAATCAGATTCCCATATATCTACCTCGTCGCCTCCATGATGTTTAATGTCCGACTACAGGTGAGATGACACTAAGCTCTTTGTGTCGAGTCGTTTAAAGGTCCGGCCTCTGCCACACGGATGGACTTTAACTCTGAGCTCAGACTGATTTAAAATACTCCGTGCATGAATGTTACAATGCAATGCATATGATGTTTAAATAACTCTGTATGATCAGCAGTTATATCCCATATAACACATATTTTGGCTGTATTATATGGCATACATTTGGCTTTATTAATAAAGCCTTTTGGCTTAACTGTGGTATGATTAGGGTTAATGCATAATAGATAAGGAGGTGCTGAGTTAAGGCATGTTTGTGGCATGCCAGAAGATTGGGCGTGAGCGGGAACAGCTGATTTGGGGCTCTTCTGGGACATTTATGGCTATTTTTTGGAAGTCCACAATTTGTTTTGGGTGAATTTTGGCTCACTTTTGGTATTATTTTGGCTTTCCTAATTTGGGCTATTTATGGCCCAGACATCCACCCATAACCTTGCCAAAATACAAGCCAGATTTGGGCCAAAGCAAAGCCAAAAGATTCAGGTGTTTGTAGTATTTTGTCTACCCCATTCACATGCATGAGAGCAGATTTAATATTAGTGAAATAAAACAAAAAATCAATTTTACATGCACATATAAACACTCAAATGTGAAGTTTTTATATTTTAGTTTGCCTAGATAATCAAATTGTGATGGAAATTTGAGCTGGACTCATAAATCTGACTAGTCTAGTTGCAGATATATCAATATTTGTTTATGTATCAGCCTGTAAATGATGATTAAGGTCATTTAGAAACTGTCACCATTACATCGATATACACTGATTGCCTGGTCACTTTATTAGACAATCCAATGTGACCCAATAAAACAACTCTGCCATAAACTCAACTTTAACGAAGCTCGTAATGTTTTAGTTTTTGTTGGTTTTAATTGAACTTTTATGTTTATTAGTGAGTTTGTAGTTTGTAGTAGTGTTAAACTGGTCTGCGTTATATTAAGAGAATAATTTGGCCACCACGTTAACTTACAGTATTAAAAACAAACCTTTCAATATATAATGCACTCCTGTATAAAAGCATCGAAACAAAATAGTTAAATTATGACAAACTGAAACATTATGAGCGTCCTAAAAGTTGAGTTGTTTCATTGGATCACATTTGATATTTACCATAAGTGTACCTAATAAAGTGGCCGGTCTGTGTTTATCTGTAAAATTTATGTATATCATTATTTTGCATTTCTTTTTTTTTTTTTTGCCTTTTTTGATAGTACAGCTGAAGATAGACAGGAATCAGAGAGAGGGGGAATGACACGCAGTAAATTAGCCGTCCGATGCGGGATTCGAACCGGGGCCAGCTGCAGCGAGGACTATAGCCTCCACACACGGGGCGGCCGCTTAAACCACTACGCTACCGACTGCCTGTATTTTGCATTTCTTTACTGAAATTTCTTTTCCTCTTTGTTATTTACCGGCTTACTGGCTGGCACATGTACATGATAATTGATATATTTGCAACTAGACTGACTGACTGACTGGTCTAGCTCAAATTTCCATCACAAGACTCAATTTATCATCATATAAAACAAATAAAATCGCAAATAAATGACGCTTTGCTTTTCAATGCTGACACTTCAGCTACCCCCGGTGCTTTAGCTGCAACTTTTATTTGCTTCTCTCGTTTACAATTCAACCGACAGTTCAACTGCTTTCAGGTCTCACTCTTCAGCTGTTAATTCAACCACTAAACATGTTTAATTATGAAAATTATGGGCAACTGATTAACTGACTGAGTGACTAATTGTTTTAGCACTAGAATCAACCAACATCACAAAGTGCTGAATAAACTGGCAGCAGAGTGTCACTCCCAGCATAGATGTGTCGTCTAACAGTCTCCTCGTGTCTTCACAGGTCCACATTGAAATCCACTGAACCTCTGATGCCTGTGTTTGGACATAAATGTGAGCACTGCCATGTTTCATCCCTCTTGAAAACAAACTGTCTGCTGCCGCCGCCGCCGCCGCCGCCACCACCGCTGCTGCTGCTGCACAGGCATGTGGAGGAAGAGGATGCTTCTGCAAACTGGTGTGATGATGCAACAAAGTGACATGGCTAGTTGTTGAGGTCAGCCCTCGTCACATGAGCCCAGTGCCTTTTGCAAGAGAGAGACAGAGGGGGGGGACTGACTGACTGACTGACTGGTCAGTCGGGGGGAATGATGTCTGCAAAAATGAGCCGAGGGTGAAAACATGCCTCGTTTTCACCCGTTTGTGTCGCGTCCTGAGATTCAGGAGCCGCTCGCCGTGTCTATGAAGATTGATGACACTGCCTTTTCTCTCTGGATATCGAGGCATGAAAACAGATGATTGTTACTGTGGGACTTTGTAGCTACTCTTTATCGTCTGACATGTGTGCTCAGTGTAAACATCTCACTTTAATTTAAAAAAGTAAATATCTACAACGCATGACACACACACACACACACATGCATGTTTATTTTGTCCTCTGTGGATCGGACACCTTATTTAAGGTTCGGGTTAGCTGTGTAAGCGGTACATAAAGATAACGACACAGCCACTGTAAATGTACGGTCTGTTAATATGTGCAGTCTCTACGGGAATCAATGCATGTCTTCTTTGTGTTGGTAGACACAAGTCGTCACACTCATTGTCGTGTTTCTGCATCTCAGTGGCACTTTGGAAAAATGTTACCTGCAAATCTTTTTGTTTGTTTGTTTGTTTGTTTGTTTTTTCAGCTGCATTTGTCACAGATTTTTATTTCTGTGAAAACAATATGTGTGTCGGGAGCTTTGAAATCACAGGATCGAAGAAGGATGATTGAATCTGGGAAGTAATAAATGAATGAAATCACCATTTTGAGCCATTTTTCTGTCATTTTAATAAAAACACACAGAGTTTGTTCACTTAGTTTCAGTTTTAGATGTGTATATTGTGGATAAAGGTGAACCAAGACAATGTGCTTTAGGAGGGATGAAGGGACAAAGATTTAAGAGTTTGAGGGTCGAAGGATGAAGGGACGAGGGTCGAGGGGCTAAGGGTAGGTGGACAGAAGGGTAAGAGACGAGAGGAGAAATCAGGGTTGTAGATGGATAGACGAATTTGGAGATGGACCGTGTCGGCTGGGGGTGGGAAGACAGAAGGGAAATTGAGACTCCGAGTGGGGGAACGGTCACTTCATTGCTCAACAGATAAAAGCCACCATGGTTCCTGTTTTTGAATGAAAGAGAGAAGAGGGGAAAAAAAGAAAAAGCTGTTGATAAGATGTGCTCAGAGATGTAGAAATGGGATGACAAAAACAAAAATTTAAAAAAGTACATACGTGAGAAGATTCCCAACATCACCATATCTTAAAGAATAAACGGCTTTCCAGACAGTTTATAATGTATGTTAAGTTTTCTCACTTACACATCATATTTTAACTCAGACGAAGAAGTGTTAGAATGATTCAGTTACAAATGGTACTGGTAATGTAGACATATGTACAAACACCTTGTGCTCTGAGGGGATTTCCACAAACACGGTTTCTAAAATCGTAATCTCATCTCTCCGAAGTTTGTACACAACACATCTCTCATCAAAAGCAAATGTCATAAATGTTATCATGATATAAATTTACAGTCATTATCCAACAAATCCAGCCTTCTAAGCTTCAGTTTAAGGCTCTCGGGTTGCAAGCCTTCATTTGTATGCGTATAATCCTCTGAACTTTGGCACACATACAGATTACATGCATGGGACAAAACCACTGACCTTTGAAAATATTCTACTATGTACTCATCGAAACATTCTCAACGTGTTGTCGTTGATGCATTTCACAGGTCTGTTCAGATACTTCCTCTAGTGCAACATCCCAATTTGACGATTGCCTAATAACTTCACATAATACATAACAACACCTCCACATTGTTCCCTTTGTTTTATTAATAAGTACATTCTGTAACAACTTCACAGTTAATAAGTACAGAACAGACGATGAGCAGCCTGAGATTGACAACATGTACTGTCATTAAAGGTCCAGTGTGTGAGATTTATTGGCATCCAGTTGTAGTGAAGTTGCATAACGTAATATTGCTCGTCTCTGCATGTAGGAGAAATGACATGAGGTCTTCATGAGTGTGTACCTGGTCTGTCTGTAAATTAAAAAGCTTCACTTTAAGGCAGTGTTTCCCAAACTCCTTACGCTGCTTCTGACATTAAAGTCGGCCCTGTTCAGCTACAGGCAGTTCACGAAGGAGGCAGGTCAAAACTGGTACTCCTGATCCAAACTTCTTCAGTATGTTGTAGTACCAGACATGTACACACGGGGGAAGCAGCCTATCACGGTACCAGCTCCACCTCATCCTGAGCTCTCAGCCTCTCTCAGAAGGAGTCTATCACACAGGTAACATCTGTGTTACCTCTCTTTCTATTTCTATAGAGAGGTTACATCTCTTTCTATAGCCGTGCAGCCAATTCTGCTGTTTCATAGTGATTTATTGTTAAATACTTTAATTCATGCACGCAGAAAGTCTGTCTCTGGAGAGGAAATGAAAAACTTAGCTTGATATATGAGGAGCATTTGCTTCTTATTTCTCTGATCTACATCAATTACAAACTCTCCTGTGATCCATATTTGTATTATAAAGACAGAGTGACCACAAAATGTCCCCAGCAAACTTATCCCAACCAGTCACTCTGATGCCAGGCTGCAGTGTAAAACCATCAGGGGTTGCCAAGGCAACTGTATTTCTCCATGTGACAGACAAACCTTCCTGCCCCCCCATTTTCTGGAAAAAAAAAGAGGATTTATTTCTCAGGGATTTGCCAGAGGAAAATATTTTAATAGGGTTATCATAGAGGACTGGCAGAAAGAGACGGATCTATAGATGAAGGATAAGTCGGGTTATCTTTACTCTGTTTTTTTTTTGCCAACCACCATTTGTACCCTCAGAGAGAGAGAGAGAAAAAAAAGGTTGTGGAATAAAGATTATAGAGTTTTAGCCTTTGGCATCTGCGGCAGCTCACATGTGTTTTATTTGACTGAGTGTGAAAGAGTGATAATGCAGCAAAAGGAAATGGAATGAATATTTAATGTACAACCTACTTCTTTACACATCATTCATACACTTTAAACAATTCATTTGTTCGGGATCGAGACAGGTTGGTGTTGTTTTACAACATTTAAATCTTGTGTGGGTAGCCAGTTTACAGATGAGTTCTTATTAGTTTCATGTTGTCTTTTATACTCGTTCTTGTAACCTTTTCGATCATATATGATGAGTCTGAGGGTTGAGTCCTTTTTGCAAATCCTGTATGAACTTTATAAAGCTCCTAATCTCAGTCTTTGTTTGGTTACAATTCAAATAAATGCAACTATGAGACAGTTATGTATGATAATTATTAAGGAGAACTAGTTTTTTGGCATCTTTTTTATTTATTTCTTTTCTATTTTGTAGGAAATAAATCATTTTGTTTGCAGTTTTAATATGGAAAGTTGCATGACATATACAAATGTTATCACGGTTGAAAGATTTGCATGTCTCTGAACATGAAAGTGAATCTGTGTATATTTTGACTTGTCAAAGTATTCCTTTAAAACAACCTGCTGCAGCCTGGGAAACACACAGAGTATCCCAGAGTTACCAAACACACACACACACACACACATACACACTCAATATAAATCCATACTGGGTGAAACCGTGAAGAGAAACTTTAGTTTTAGTCACTCCCAACTGAACTTTATGGCAAAGAACCAAACATTTCCCTCCACAGTTTCCTTCACTCAACAAATCCATTATTTCATTTACTTTGGCAGTAATAATTTTGGTTTTTATCCACAAATCAGACAGTTTTTCAAGTTGAACCGATCACAATTATCCACAGCACATATTTGAACCTTTAGATCATGGCTCTTGACACAACTTTGTGCTTTGCAATCAAACATGAAATATAGCTTGATTTAAAAACATTTTTGGAGCAACTAAATGTCACGTCTTGTGTGGACTCTTATAAAACTGCATTTTTAAAAACTTAAACACTGAATCAAGATACAAAAATAGAGAAGAAAAAACTATAAACTTAACTGTGAGTTGTTTAATCTGTGAAGATACATCATTTCTATTGTGACGTGTTGTACATCAGCATGACTGACACACATTAATAATCTGTGCACAGAGATTGGATTACTATTGCTAAATGTAATCAAACATTAATCCACACGATTTGAGGTCTGACGCATTCGTTTTTAAATTGTGATTTACTCTGATCCCTTTCGTCCTCAGTTTGAGGTTTTGGTGGAGCATTACTGTGTATAACATACATCTCTTTATGGTTATTCAAATAAATCTGATGTACACCTTCCATGTTGTCGATTGGGGACGAGAGGCGTATGCAAAGGATGAGATCAGGTGCCGAGATGAGCTCCGAGCTGACCTCAAAACTGAATCAAAGGAGTGTGATTGAGTGGGGGAGGAGGAAGAGGAGGAGGCGAAGAGAAGAGAGAGAAATGTGGAGGAGGGAGATTTTTATTTGTTGGAGTCGTATTGGGGAACTGAAATAGGTCATACAAGCAAAAGAGCATTCAAATATGTGTTAGTGTGACATTTTGAATATGAACTTTCTTTCTTATCCCCTAGTTTGCATTCCTGCATTGATTTAGGCAATATTTAGGCAATATCACAGAAATGGAATAAAAAATGTGTAACTGTTTTCATTATTGTATAATCACCTAAGGGCGTAAAGCAGGTCGTCCACCTCCTCCTGTCTGCATGTCGAAGTGTCCTTGAGCCAGATACTGGACCCCAAATTGCTCCTGATGCCAACCATGAATGGTTAGCTCACAAAAACTGGTGAGCAGTTGGCACCTTGCATGACAGCCAATGGCATCAGTGTATGAATGTGTGTGAATGGGTGAATGAGATGATAAGAAAAATAAGAAATCATATATCTTTTTATATCTACAGACACAGCAGGTCCTCCTCCTCGCTTGAAACAGAACAATCTTCAAAATTCCTCCGGATGCCACTAAATCCTACACACTTCTCCTTTAAGATAATATTTCCAGCACCATCAGTATATTAAACATAATGGCATTTTGTGTCAGCTGCATTCAACAGCTTATTTTTATGTACCACAGAGAGGCATTAAAAGATCATAGTTCAGCTATTGATGCTTTTCATGCTCTTACCTCATGTTATTGTTGAACCGCCATGTCACACTCATCACATAATCTCACTGAAATAACATCTTTGATAACTGATGTTATTTAAAAAATATTAAAACCTTTTTTAAAGCGTGACAATGAGCTGTGTGGTCAGAAGTGAAGTTCTGAGGAGGAATAACCTTTACAGCTTGTTATATAACCACAGCAGGTCTAGGAGGATTGTACGTTACATGTAGGGACACACACACACACACACACAAACACATGCACACACAGTTTTAAGTTCACAGGGGTAAACAGTGCCGCCTTTGTGCCCAGCAGACAGACTCCAAATAAAGACTCTACTCATATGTGTCCTTGGATCCAGAAAAATCAACTCAACTTTGTCCTTCGATCAGATGGTTGGCAGGAAAGAAGTGCGTTGAGATGCGGAGCTGGAAAACGTGAAGGAAGGAGGAAATCCTGCTGCCCTCTGCTTCATGTGACCTCTGTCACACACACACACACACACACACACACACACACACACACACACACACACACACACACACACACACACACACACACACACACGGTACAACCAAAAGTTTAACCCCATCACCTCTTACAACAGGAAGGAGGTGTGAAACCCCGTCACATCCCGGACAGTCTAGGCCATGATTTGGGGTATACACATATAGAGGAACTCCCAAGCATCAGTGGAAAGAAATAATTTCTGAATCAGCATAAAACTAAATCAAAGTTTTTCTGTGGTGAAATTCACTGCATCATCCCTTCTTCAACTTAACAAGACTCTACAGACTCTGCTTTGAGCTGAAAGCTAACATTAGCATGCTCACAATGACTGAAATTAAGTTTTGATCTTTTGGTTCTAGATAACCTCGTGAGGCAGCTGGATTCTGATCAACTATGAACGTGAGCTATGAGAAGAACTACATAGAGCTGCAGCATGAGTTACATGTGTGGTTTAATGCTAGGTGTGTGAGAAGTGACTGCTTCCTTGAAAACAACAATGCCTGTAGTGTATTTCTTCATTGAAAGAAGAGAAAGAAGAACAAAGAATAACACTGAGGGTTTTTCTTGATGGTAAAGATGTTTTTCCCTATCATCTGGTCTGCCCTTTCCTTCCCAGATAGGTCTGTGTCACAAGCCATCTGTCAAAGGCACTACAAAAGTCAGTAGGAAACGTCATCCAAGTACTAAATTTGTGTCAGTCCATGTGGTACAGTTTGAAATATTTTCAAGCAGCAGCCTCTGTGGCTGTGAAGTGAAGCCAACACACAAGTGCCAAAACTTCAGTTCCTTTAGCAGTCACTTGAGGCTGGCTGCAGAACGAGTCAATCTCCATAAGCTCCCATATTATAATGTCCAATTTTGTTTACAGCATGGTACAAAAAACAGTTTTGGTCTCTATAGCTAATTTCCCCATTCATGACAACTGTAATGAGTCTAAATTTTTATATAATTCACCCATTCAAATTAAATTAAGGCTTAAAGTTATGCAGAATTAATAGCGTGGCCACTTTGATTGACAGGTGGAGGCCGTTACAGATGGCTTATTTGAGGCACACAGGCCTCATTCAGGCTGCCTCAGGCCTGCCAATGATCCACGTTTTTGCCAATTTTTTGATTAGCTGGGAGGAAGCGGAGGCAGGACTACTGCCAAGATGGCGACCACTATAGCCACCACACGCTTTATACTTTGCAACAGCTCTTCAGAAACATGTGGGTGACGACACACATACGACGGCCATGTTTTAAACATGAATATTTCACAGCATAAGTGGCTCTGAAGGTGAAGTCAAGGGATCAAAAAAATCCTAAAGGTTCATTCTCTGGGGGCCATGAATGCCTGCACAAAATTTCATCACAAGCCACCCAAAGGTAAGTATTTCTCTGTGGACCAAAGTGGACCAAAAAAAGGGAGCTAGCCACAATTTCCTCCCCAACATTAAACATAAGAGGGCTCCACCCACAGCGTAAAACCCCATGAGGTATCATAGTCCTGCTTTTTTCTGCTAATATAAAAAGGATTTGGGGGTCCAGTCATAAATGGAGTGTTTTTTTTTGGGAGGTGGAGGTAGAGCAATGGGGGTTGCCTATGTTTCTGTGTGTACAATGGAGGGTGGGCCAGGTCAACAGTTTTAAAGGGAGGAGGAGGTGAGCACCCTCTGGGCATTGCTGTGGTGACTGGAGCATATGAAGTGGTACGACTGCTCAATCAGGTCACGTGAAGTCGGTCAGGAGTACCACAGACGCTTCCCGTGATGGTCGGCCTAATCTGCCAGACGTGCGTTCCCCTGGGGGTTTGGGTCAGACAAAAAAAACAAAAACCCACATGTTCACTTCTAGCCACAGACTTTGATGACTTTGTGGCCTTTCGTTTTGTGGTTTGGTCTGAAATAACTAAACCAAATTGATATTTTGTTGATTTTAAAGCTTTAAATTCCCTCTTGTCATCATCGCTGAGGATATCTGGGCCACACTGAGAGGTTTCTTTTATGACTCGTAAACACATTAGCATGACATTTATGTGGAATAGAGCGTGCTGAGCTGAGTGTTTGTGTGCCAGAGGGACAGGCGCAGGAATCTAATTGCTTTAACTCTGACTTTCAGTGCCGATGCTCTGCTTGACCATCCAATACCGACATAAATAGACAGTACCACTGTATTTGTCTAACCAAAGCTCCTAAAGCTATCGCCAGTGCTATGCATATGACCTATTTGGCACTTGTAGTACAGAAAATATTCAAAGCAGGGCTTGCCGTGTGTGATAACTACTTTGCATGAATCTATTAAGCATGTAAACTAGTGGAATTGACATAACAAAGATTCTTCTTGGGCACTAAACTGGAGGGTTTTCACCTGGATTTCTCCCTACGAAATATTTCCCTGTTTTCTCCTTCCCTAGTTACTTACCGATAAATGCACATATATATACAACCCTTTGCTGACTTTATCGTTGTTTTTTTTCCACATTACTAAGTGGTGCACATCTCCAGGAATTCTTCTGGTTAGGTCTTCACAACCTTGTCGTAAATCAAACTTTTTTCTTTTTCTTTTTTTACCACGTACCACCTTTTACCACTATTTTGACAGACATTAAAGTCTGTGTAAAGTAAGAATAAATATGTGTTCTGAGTTTGTCAAATTTGAATATACAGTTTATGAAATTAGGTGTCTGCTGAATGTGCTGAAGCCACGCCCACTCGTGGGAGCAGTCAAGCAGCAATTTTTAAGCGACTGAAACGTGTCAGATGAGTTCAGAAAATGACATGACTAACTTTGAAACACTCTGAGCGAGATGAAGTAATCTCTATCTCTCTGCTAGGGGAGCAGTGGTATGCTCACGGTGGCCTCAGCGTGTCATCGAGCCACCCTTTAAGGACCGCCCAAAAAATCCTGGATTGAATACTGGTGAAAAACAGTTTGAATCTCTAACTCCACATTTCAGTAATATATCGTTTAAAGTCTTTTCACATGTTTTCAGCAACTTCCAACATATTTGATGTGTTTTGAAATAAATCTCAGAATTGCCTTTACACAGACTTTAAAATCCAGTAGCGTAGGCCGACCCTGATCACCTACAGACAGTTCTTTCATTGTTGATTTATTGTTTCCTGTTTTTGAACCATTCATTGAACCTCTGCTTACTCTCTCACGTCACATTTTAAATTATGGATGTATGTGTAGACTACATGAATGAATGTGTCTACATATCAGGCTGGTATTGAACGAAGATATTTACATTTGAGGGATCCCCTAGTTTAATTTAATTTAAAATGTTGTTTGATATGTTTTTAATTATTTCATCTAACTACAGGAAAGTCAAGTACCACCAGTGGTACTCTTACTATAGCTTAAGAACCAGTGGTCTAGATGAATGTACCCAAATATCCAGCCATTCGTGGATAGCTGATATACTCACATGTGCCCACCACCTTAGGAACGTTTATCCAGGTGTAGCTTCAGGATCTCGCTGTAGGTCCTCAGTTTCTCTCTGCCTTCTCAGACTGGATCGTGCCGGATCAAGAGGTTTCAGTGGGTTGTGTAATCCTTTTGGCTCTGCTGATGAGAAATGGCAGAAAATGACTCATTTGAGCATCTCAGTGTCAGCTCATCTGAGCTTTTTTTTTTTTTTTTTTGGAAGATAGTAAAGCAGTCTTAAGGTGTTTTTGTCTAATATGTCATCAGTATATCAACCCATGAAAGTGAAACTAATCATACACGTTGAAAGTGAAGATGTTCCGCAGAAAATGAGGTAAATCAACTTCTGCTCAAACTAAACAAATACACTGTAAAGTTATAACCCTAATCTCACGACTCTGTCAGGAGATGTGTTTGTGTTATGTCTGGACACTGTCACAGAGGTTTGAGATTGAAACATTTGTCCAAAAGAGACACCTATGAATAAACAAATGACTGAATACATTAAAACATCTGTTCGTGCTTGACCATTGGAGTAATGCACACAGGAAGTGAGACCCCCTCCTTCTCTGCGGAGGCAGGAATGCTATAATTGAAACCATGTGTGTTGTAGAAACAAGCTCTGCAAAGCAGTTTCTGTGTATGTGTGTGCGTGTGTGTGTGTGTGTGTGCGCACTTCATCCTACTATTTCCTAACCTGATGCCTCTGCCTGCTTATGTAAGAGTCTCGTCCACAAATCCTCAAAGTCTGAAATCATTCTTTTATATTTTGGATTTGTGGCTACTTGAAGTCCATTGATGCAACGTGCTATTTCAGAGCATTTTGAGCAGCTGCGTAGCTCTTTTTCAGGTTATTTTGATCATTTTTGGATATATTTTAAAGGCAGATATTTTCTATAATTCCTTGAAAATGTGTTGCCTGCCTGCTCTATAAAGGCCTGCTGATCACAACATCAGAGACGGAGAGATGTGAGAGAAAACCTGTAGAGGCCGGCCTCAATATCCATCAGATCACTGTATATTACAGCATATAAATTGTGTTCTCTGTGTGGGATTGTATTCATTAACATCTGAAAGCAGTTGATGTTGGTATTCAGTGGTGGGGGAAGTATTCAGAGCATTTACTTATGTGAAAATATTAATACCAGACTGTAGAAATACTAATAAAAAAAGTCTTAAAATGTTAAGTTTCAGTAGGTAAAATGCAGAAATATCTAACTGTCATATCTAATATAATTAGATTATTATGTAAAAGCAGGTTTTTTGTTGTAGTTGGTTGAGGTGAAGCTCCTTTTTTTTAACAATTTAAAAAAAAAAACTGCAACTAATGATAATTTTCAGAATGGATTTATCTGCTGATTATTTTCTACATTGGTTAGTTGATTGTTTGGTTTGTAAAAATGCTGAAAATCACGAGAAATGCTGTCACAATTACTTACAGCGACACCTTCATAAAACTTTGCTTGGTCCAAATAACAGTACAGTATTAAGATTATTAAAATAAATACACATTTGTGAATCTAGAAACGCGAAATGTTATGTGAAAAAGCAACAAAATTATTATTAAAACAATGCCTATTCATTTTTCTATCTTTTGACTAATTGATTAAAGATACAGTATGCAGGATTTAGCAGCATCTAGCTGTAAAGTTGCAGACTGCAACCAACTGAATACAGCTTGCCTCACTGTCTCCTTTAAGCAGATTGGAGGAACTGCAGTGACAATGAAAAAGTCTGAATCTACTCTATTGAGCGTTTGGTTCGTCTGTTCTGGGCTATTTCAGGGCGGTACAACATGGTGGACTCACTGGAAGAGGACCATAGATAGAAAAAGGGAATTTGAACATATTTCAATTACATTTTAATTTATATAGTGCCAAATCATAACAGAAGTTATCTCATGACACTTTCCATATAGAGCAGGTTTAGAGTGTACTCTTTATAATATTATTTACAGAGACCCAACAGTTGCCACCATGAGTAAACACTTAGAGATGGTGGCAAAGAGAAGAAACTTCTTTTTAACAGGCAGAACCACAGCATCGGGATCTACCAATCCCCGATCTAGGTGGCGCCATCCATGAGAACCTGCAAGAGGAGAAACCGGGGGAAGAACCTGAATTAGTAAAATGCATTAATAGGACATTAATGCATGGGAGTAAAGAAGCGCTCAGTGCATCATAGGAAGTCATATAGATCTAATAGACCCCTCTAAATCTTTAATATGGACCTTTAATATCAAAAAAGGTTGTGTTTTTTTTTTTGTTTGATTTCATGATGGGTTATACCTAATTCACTGGTAAGTGAGTGTAGAAAAGAATACTAAAATAAATACGTTTAATTTACTGGCACACAATGAGTTTCGAAAGCAAGCCTCCACACATTAAAGAATAACCTATTTAATGTAAATTGAAAACCCTTTAATCGATTCCAGTCTGTGTTGAATTAAACTGTGACGTATAATCAATGAAACATTAAAGGTATATTTGGTTGGATGTAATCTCATTATTGCCTGGAGTCACGTGATCGGTGATGACGACCCTGTGTACCGGGATTAACATCTAAAGTCACTTTTACATAAAATCCGACAAGACACTTCCTGCTGTGTCCTTCAAAATAAAAGAAACGCCTCCCTGTCACACCTTTGAGTCTTTTATTTTGAAGTCAACACCACCCTATGCTGTTATTGCTCCAGGTGCGCGTTGGTCAACTTGACGCAGCCATGTCAACTACTCTACCCGATACTAGTGGAGCGAAGGCGCATTTGGAGCGATAACGACAAGACGCAACGCGGCCACCGTGAGCGACAACACACCGCCTGCTGCCCGCCGCCGCTCCGGAGACACACCGCTCACCGGAACCGAAGGAGGACTGCCTGTGTGAGGGAGACTGCGAGGCGTAGATGGCCACAAGAAGACGGTGCCCGTGAGACAACCTGTGCACCAAATGCGTCCTGGAAATTAGGACGAGCATATTTGAATGTGAATTAGACCCTCAATCGGAAGTTTTTTTTTTTGTGAGCGATTTATTCATCAGGCTGCAATCATGGACGAGGACAACCAAGGTATGATCCATTCAGTGTGATTTGTAGCTGTTTCAGGTCAGTCATGTGCCTCTGTAGCCTCATAGAGTGTCTCCCAGTTTAATAATAATAATAATAATAATAATAATAATAATAATAATAATAATAACGGTATGGATTGTGACTTTGGCCTGTATTTTCAGTGTTTATATCAGGCACATGCAGCAACACATCTCATCTGTCCACAGTCATATTTCCAACATCAGCATTTTCTGTTCAGCAATACATGAACTACTAAATATGTGTAGGTTATGTGCAGGATGTGTTAAGGTGGAAATATTGACCTACATTCAGGGTGATGATTAAGACTCAGCAGGGCTTGAATGGATCACTGACAATACATCATCAGTGTCATATTAGCGCTGTGGCCAGGAGACCTGTGTTTGCCTTTGTCAGCTGTGGCCCAACAGGTCCCTTCTCTTACTGTCAGCCCTGAGACACAGCTTCTATTGACTCATGACAAAAGCTCAGTTTGTTTTAATGTGTTGGCACAGATGTGTCATTGCAACATCCACTCCATGTAGTTCAGCCCAGAGGTGCGTTTAGAAACTTCTAAATGACTTAGGGACAGTTTTATATGCAAACATGAGGTGAAACTGTGAAGATCAACAACAAACTGGGCTATTGAATTATTAATAGTTTACTTGTTTATTTGGTGTGATAAAAGAAATAAGCAACTTTCAACATTGTCAAATGAAACTCTGTCAGTGAATCAGCTACAGCCATGGATAGAGAGTAAAAAGTCCACCTGCCCTGCAACACAGACTCAGTCTCTGTGGTTATTTTGCGTCCCTCAGTGGTCATTTTGGGTCTCATTGTGGTCATTTTGCACCTATTTGTGGTCATTTGGGGTATCTGTGTCTCTATGTGCTTATTTTGTATTTCATTTTGCTTGTTTTGTATCACTTGGTGGTCATTTTGCATGTGCATTTATTGTCACATTGTGGTCGTATTAGGTCTCTTGGTAATTGTGCATCTCTTTGTGGTCATCCTGTGTTTCTTTTTTGTTGTTTTGTATCTCTTGGTGATAATTTTGCGTCTCTTGGTTGTCCTTCTCTCTCTCCATCTCTCTCTTTCTTGTCTCTTTTTGGGCTCTTTGGGGTCGTTTTGCACTTGATCATTTTGTTTATCTTGGTGGTCTCTTTTTGGTTCTTTGCATCTCATTGGTGGTTGTTTCATTGACTTTTAACTGTTAATATCACTTCATACAGAGGTTCTGGTCCAGGGGCCACCAGACCCGTATAGAGCTGGTCTGTTCAATAGTCGTAAATTGTCCGTCCATTATAGTAATGAGACATCTACAGTACATATCACCTTCTGACTCTGCAAGGAGGGGGCACCAGATTCCAGGGGGGCCCTCTGCCACCACTCACCGCCCCGCTGGCTTCACCGCTGATCACCCTGCAATCATAAATTGAACAAAATCACACACTCTTTGTTTTTGATTTAAACCTACAAGTAAGAAACCATTACTCATGTTGTCTCACCTCTGCATGTCAGCGGTATTCAGTCCCACGTGCTCATTGCTTGCCGTGCTGCAGGATGTGACTATTTGCAACGCATGGCATGCAGGGATAAAGCTGTCATTGTGCAGTGTGCGGCCGGTCTGGCCTCCAGCGGTGGCACATGTCAGCACAGCCCCACAGACAGACATATGGTTCTGTGATGCCAACCATGGATAGCTGACAAATGCTGGGAGCATATAAACACACACACACACACACACATGGTCACACTCGCATATATTCATGGCTGTACGCTGACACACTGACACTCACACAAATTAAATTTCTCCTTTTTACCTTATGGCACTGTTTGCAGTGAAGATAGATGGATGGATCATGACCTAGAGTGATAGGTGTGTGATTTATGCTACAGTCTGGCCTCACATCTGGAGTAAATGGTGTCCTTGATGCTGCAGAGCTTCTGGTTTGTTTAGTTTTGTTGTTTAGTTTTTTGTTGTTGGGAACATTACCCACAAAACTGGTGCTTTTTATTACAACAATTTAACACCCACACATGAGCCCACGGCAGGGGCTTGATTCTCCGGTAGAAGCAGAACAAAGTACACAATGAGCGACATGGATTTACTCAATGTGGCAGGCTGGTTGATAACTTCAATGTCTGACAAAGGGACACACACACACACTTTGCCAGGCCATAAGTCGAGTGGAGAGGGAGGACAGAGTTGAGATACCGAGGTGTCAGAAGGAGAACAGACAGCGAGGAAGGCGTGAGGATGGAAAGAACGAGCGAGAGTGAGACACTGTCGTAGTAGCAGCAGTGGTGAGATGTCTGAGAGGGAATGAGAGAGTGAGACGGGAGATGTGTGTGTGTGTGTGTGTAGATTGGATAAGGCGGAATGAAGTGCCAGAGCAAAAGTTGGAAAGCGTCCAAAGAAATATGGAGTGCCTCCAATGAAAGAGAGTGAGGACGAGTGGTGGTGGACTAGATATTCTTACTGAATCAATTCTCCAGTGTGTTACAGAGGTTTCTCCCAATGAAGATCCTTCTGTTCGGTTATAATTAACTCCGTGAACAGCGAGAGGTCTCCGGCCATCCTTAACTATCCATCAAATCAGGTCAACCTTTTGACGGGGATTCAGTTTTCATTTCTTTTCCATCTTTTTCTCTATGTTTTGAAATCTTCTCTGTGTTAGAAAAAAGAGACCTGTCACCTCACAGTTGCTGGTCGAGGTTGAAATATCAATCAGCTAGATAAACTAGATGGAATGGCATAATGTTTTGTAGACATTCGTGGTCCATGGAGGATTAACTAGTGATCTCCGGATTTGTTTTTTATCATCACCGCGTGGTTGACATTGGTGGTTACGAGTGAAATGTCCCAAAAACGACAGGCTCATAGTAGAGAAGTTTCTTTGTAAAAACTTTGATGATCCATCGAGGCCAAATTTAGCTAAAACAACAGCCTCACAGAGCTGTACACTCTTTCTCCAGTTGGATATTTTATTTTTCTGTCAGTTACTTTTCTGCAACCACTGTTGGCCGTACTGTACAAGGCTTAGAGGAAACGAGTCCATAGCAATCCATCTTGATGATGCCGATTCACTTTTCATTTCTTTTCCATCTCCACCTGCTTGAAATCTCCTCTGTGTTTGGAAAAAAAAGAGACCTATTACTGTCACCTCTCAGTTGCTGGTCCACTTTAGTCCAGACTGTAATACCTAACAGCTAGATGGAATGGCATTACATTTTGTAGACATTCATGGTCCCCAGAGGATTAATCCTTATGACTTTGGTGATCTCCTGGTGTGTTTAGTAGCATCACAATGTGGTTGACATTGGTGGTTTTGAGTGAAATGTCCCAAAAACGATAGGATGGATTGTTATAAAACGTGGTAGAGACATTAATACTTCTCTGAGGTTTCATTGTAATAACTTTGGTGATCCATCAAGGCCAAATTTACCTTTAAAACAGCCTCACAGAGCTGTTAGCATGGCATGATTCTTTATTTTCCTGTATCTACTGTTCTACTGTTATTTCTTCATGTCAGTGACTTTCTGCAACCACTGTTGGCCGTACTGTATGAGGCTCAGAGAAAACGGGCCCATAGCAATCCATCTGACACGCATGACAGTCAACAATACAATGCCTTCTGCCACAACAGTTGCTCAATGGACAATGGGCCGACAAGAGCCCACAGAGCTTTGTGACAGTGAAGCCTGTCTGACTGAGCACAGATTACTGTAGCACATTCTTGATTTGCATGACTGACTTTGACAGTCTATCAAATGTACACCTACTGATCAGATCTCTGCTTCAGCTCTGAGTGTAAGCTGCATTCACTAAGCTGTGTTCAATGCAGAGTTCATGACTGATGCCCGTATGGTATGAATCAGAGCATTTATGCTAGACACTGGCTTCACTGCACGCCTTGTGACGGGTTGCAAGTTTGGCTACACGCGGCAGTATTTACACACTGTGAAAACCAGCCATTAAAACTTGGCAGTTCAGTGTGTGAGTGTGTGTGTGAGTGTGTGGTCTGTGGGGTTATGGCACACTGCAGCCCAACTCAGGCGAGGAGAGGCACACTCGACGTGTTGGGCTTTGAGATCTCCGAGTCATTCATCTGCCGGCTTCCTGCTAGCGTTGAGGATTTTTTGTCTATGGAGTAGATTTGCAGCTGCTGTCTTTTTCCCGCAGCCCACACGCTGTCAAGTGGCTACGAGAGGAGCGTCCTGAAGTCTTCATGGAGCGTAGGAAGAAATCACGCTTTAAAAACACACACTTTTTAGTGCTATCCAGACTGAATATCTTCTCTGTGCAGGTTTGAACTCTCTTTTGAGAAGGGTCACCTGGTTGACCTGCACTGTATATATATCTATAAAGAACTGTGGCTCTCAAGAACGAGGTCGACTGTAGATGTTTACTTCAAGCCTGAGGAGGCTCTGGCAGGCAGTGAGGGTTTGTATGCAGCCTGTGTGACGGTGAAGGACCTGTGGGCTCTGCAGGATGTTAGGGAGCACCAGATAGATGGTGCAGGAGAGGCTCAAAACTCTACAAAGTTATAACTCCACAAAAAGTGTGGTGACATACAGTAGAGGGTAATTAGTGTGAAAATACCACGGTTTTAGTGTGGAGTCTGCCGCATCCAGTGTTTGAAATGTTCTTGAAAGTTCAGGGAAGTTCGGGAGTTTGAGGACCATGTAGCAGCAAATAACAAAACTTTACACTACTCTAGGAAATGTAGGAATACATGGCCTATCTTGTGCAACCAGTGAGTGTTCATGGGCCTAAAACTGAGACCTGAATCTGGCCCAAACCCACATCTTTAAGACCTGACCCTATTGAATCCATCTGGAATTGGCAAATTTGAGACCAAACCAAAGCTATATTTTTGCTTTATTTTATCCTGGGCTGAATCCATTAATTGATTGACAGGAATTATAATGGTTTGTGATTAATGTTTTGTTATTTGTCAGGCACAAATGCCAGATGTTTGCTGGTTTAAGCCTCTGAAATGTGATGATTTACTGCGTTTTTGTTTTACAACATTGGAAAATGAAAATCTTTTGGTTTTGGACTACAAGTTGAAGATGTCACCATTGGCTATATGAAATTGCGATGGACATTTAACAGTAATCGAAAGAATTCTCAATATTGAAAATATGACTGACCGTTAGCTTGCCACACATTTCTACATTTCAAGTCAAGTCATTTCAAGTTTGGGTCTCTGGAATTGAACCCTGATTCTCCGTTACCCGTGGTCGACATGGTAGGCACAGAAAGTACCATCGAAAGTTGAGAAGGCAGACATTCGAATTAGACATCGCCGGCCTGATGGCCAGCAATCGGCTCAAGGTTATCTAGAATCCAGTCTTTGTGCTAAGCTAAGATAATTGGCTGGTGATTTTAGCATATATTTTCATATTTGCCGTACAGACATGAGAGTGGTGTCAATCTTCTTGTCTAACTCTTGGTAAGACAGCGATATAGTGCATTTCCCGAAACGTCAAAATGTTTTTGCTCTGTTAATCTTGTCAAATGGAATGGTTTTCATGTGTGTGTGGGAGCTGTGTGTTTTGTTTTGTCTGTCTGTTATGACCGCCCTCACACACTCACCATGCACCAGCAGTCCAGCTCACCACGGCTCAGTAACCACTTTGAGAGGCTGATGGGGAGATAGCAAAGACTTCTGGCTTCTGTATGTGGCTCAACATTACTCTATAGACTAAAGTCTGTGTGCGTGTTTCATCTTTGACAAAAAGGTCAGCGAACACAGAGGGCCATTGTTGAGTTTGGCCTCCCAGACTATCAGATAGCACATTAAACTTACCCATGACATCTCCTTAGTGGTTTAAGTTGGACTCAACAGACATTATACCCCATATGGAAGTCAGCTTTCTGGATTTGGACTTCTACAGTACTTGCATGAATAAAAGTTGAAAGTGCTTCTGCTCTGTTTTCTCTGCCTTTAAAAAATGGGTTTGAAGTCCTTTTATAAATGGCTGTGACGCTGATGGCAAGACTTAATTTTCGTCTGGGGCAGAGAGGAGGAAAAGCACACAGCGTTTTTTTTAAAGTATCCAGTTTCCTCCTCATCTAATAGGCAGCGCTGTGCAAGTAAAGCTCTACCGTCTAACAGAGTCACAGATTGGGATCTGTCCTTGTTGAATTAAGACCATCATGGGGCTCGTGGAGGGGAGATGTGAGACAAATCGAGCTATTTTTCCCCTCTTTAGAAAGAAAAATCAGAGCGTGCTCGAGGTCCCAGGAGTCTGAAGTCATGTGTTGAAGTGAATTTCAGGCAAAGAACGTCCTGCTCCACTTGGGCTTTTGTGGGAGTCTGGGATCAAGGCTTCCACCAAATGTGTGTGTGTGTGCGTTGTTCAGGTCCGTCGGAAAGGAAAAGAGAGAACAGGCCGAGCAGAGTGGACAGGAAAAGGGAGGGTTGGAACAATTATGTAAGATTGTTTGACCTGCTGAAGATGCAGGAAAAAGGTGTATCCCCCTCTGACTGCCAGTACATCCAGTGCTTCACACTCTCGCCTCGCTTACAGCATCTTTATACAACTGTGATTTTATAACACAGACGGACAGATGTGTCAATAGATTCTGCTTCAACAGATCCTGCCAAACTACATCTGTTTTTTTTACTTAATTAAATGATTACAGGTGCATCTCAGTAAATTAGAATATCATGGAAAAGATCATTAATTTCAATAATTGAACTCAAAAAGTGAAACTTATATTATTATATAATTCATGACGCACAGAGTGCAATATTTCAAGCATTTATTTCTTTTAATTTTGATGATTATGCTCACAGCAGTACTTGGCACCTGTTTGTGATTTTTGTGATTGTTAAGTGATGATTTATGCTTTTACCTCTTTATGGAGAAATTTTGACACCCACCTCCTCTGCTGGTGGTTGAACTTTTAATTTGTGGCACTTCGTTTTAGTTTTTTTTAGGACTGCACGACTTATCTAAGAAATAATAGGAATATTGGGAAGGGAACATTTCCTTTGAGCTTTACACCACTTTCAAGCAAGCAAGACGCAAAACCTCTGTCAGATATCTTCCATGTATTTTCCTCAGTGTCCCTTAGATACATCACATCACAGTTATTTGTAATGGTACATCTTATAATGTCTTTTATGATTGCATTTATATTGCTATTTAGTTTAGTGAAACTCCAGAATATCCAGTGGTTTCTGTCAGTTTATGATTCAAATCATTAGTCGACATATTAAGCCTGGTGGCTGTAGATAATATATTTGTCATAGGTGAGGTGTATTGAAGGAAAACATAAGTAAGAATGCTAATTTTAGAAGCAGTATTGAGAAGCAGGAACCATTCATCCACTTCCTTACGCTTATCTGGGGTCGGGTCACGGTGGCAGCAGGTTTAGCAGGGCGTTCCAGGGTCTGCCACAGGGTCTCCTCTTTGTTGGACGTGCCCTAAACACCTCCAAAGGAGGTAATCAGCTGTCTGAACCACCTCAGCTGGCTCCTTTTGCTTCTACTCCGAGCTCCTGACTCTATCTTTAAAGCTGAACCTGGCCACCCGGCAGAGGAAGCTCATTTCGGCTGTTAATATCTCATTCTTTCCGTCACTACCCGAAGCTCATGACCATAGATAAGGGTTGGAACGTAGCAGGAACCATGACAACGTAAAATTCAAGTGTTCTGATTGAGGCCCACAAAACACCCTGTATTCACCATCCACTATACTGTGTGTGTGGGTACAGCATCTGGCCATCCTCCAGCCCCTTTACAGCCCTCTTGTTTTCCCCATGGGGCTCATGGCACTGCCACTCCAATGCCAGCCCTGCTTTTAAGAAGGGATTTGTAACACTCCGTGTCTTTCTCCGGGGGGGTCAATGTGTCAAACTGTGTTAAACTACTACTACAGCACATCCTCAGTTTTTTTTTTCTGCAAAACTGGCATATTTCCACCCCTTACCCTCCACTCTCTCTTTTTTTTTGATGCTGCCGCATCATGCAAAATTCATCCTTCTTTCATAAGGAGGAGAGGATGAGCTGTGACTGTGCCGCCGGTGCTGTTAAGATGGCTGAGGTGGTTGTCGCAGTCGCAGTCTCTCCTTTTCCACGTTCCCCATCATCGGCTTGGTGCGTTTCAGAATGACAGCGGCGCTCCACTTGTCACCGAGAAAGGCTACAAGCAGCGCAGCAGGATGACCATGTGACATGACCTGTCAGCGTGTATATACACATCTGTGTGTGTGTGTGTGTGTGACGGTGTGTTTGTACAGTGAGTCGGTTTGTTTATGTTATGTAGAGCGAGAGAGAGAGAGATGGAGGTGAAGACATGCAGCAGAAGACGGATGCTGCATTTGGCTTCACAAAGTAGGTTAGTGGTGCAAGGCACAGCCCAGCTGTGTATACCTCGTGCTTCTATACTTCCACCATTCACTTGTGGAGGCGCGTGTGTGTGTGTTTATATATATATATAGCTGTGCATCTCTTTATATGGTGTGCACACAGAGGATTAAGCTGCAAGCCCTCTCCATGCGTAGACAAATGGAGGAGATCAAGTGGGAAGGGATATGGATGACAGTTAGTGGATTAGAGGTCAGGGGCGCTTGGGCCGCTTGCTGTCAATTCCCCACTGGAGTTAAACGCGCACACACACTCATACACAGTGTATATAAACAGGATTCAATCATGACAAAGAGGGAGATACCCTGCATTGTGTTTTCTATTCCTGACACCGGTGTGTCATGTGGTTCATAGTACGGTGTGTCTGCAGGATATTCTCCTCTTCACTCTCGCACACTCTGGTCCTTTTTAATTGTTTAAAGAGATCAGAGGACGGCTATTGTTGGCGGCTGTGAAATAAAATGAACGGCCTCGTCCAAGCAGGTCAGGGCGACAGACTCAAGAATAGCCCGCAAGGGCAGCGATAACCGGGGACGATGCCAGCTCAACTCATGAGGTGCTTTCACACCCAGCAGCACACACTTTCTCTTCTTGTGCACATCCTCATAACTCATGATGCATCAATGTCACAGATGATGATCGAGTGTGATTGATAATCTGGTGTGGCTTTGAGTGGGTCACGACCACTCTAACACACACATGAAGTGGCCCGAGGGTATCTCAGAGGGCGACTGATTTACAGTGGCTCTCGGGCACAGGTTCCTTCACACGTGTGTTTAATCTCTTCGTTGACCTCTGTCATGCCGAGTTTCCGTCATGCAGTGAGCACATGCACGACAGCTAACCTCAAGCTCTTGATAATGTAACGCGATGCAAAATGCTCCGTCGGTGGACTTCACCTGAACCAAAGCAAAAGTTATTATCCTTCTTCCCTCGGGGGAAATGTCAGTCAGTGATATTGAAAACATCGACAGCTCTCAGGAGAATTCTGTGTATCGTGCCTGCAAGCTGTCAGGAGGCCATACATGTGCTCAGTTTCATGGTAAAACGTTATCCTTTCAGCACTTTCCACTCCCTACCGGAGTCTTACAGGAAGAGGAAACCAATCTGCTATTTTTCAGTTAGATGAGAACAGTCGATATTCAAATGTGGGGACACGGAAAGCTCTAAAAGTTTTATGTAATTTTATCTGAAGAGGAAGTACGCTATACGTCACTATTTTCATATCTCTGTCACATCAGATTTTTCTCCCGTGTTCTCCCTGTGTAACTCCCGTTAGCTGCAGGCTATAAGGGTGTAAGTATACGGGATTATACAAAGAATTTCATGTTGTAATTTTTTAATGAATCACCTAAACACCTCCTAGCACGACAGCATGCAGTAACAAGAAGGTTTGTAAACACACGGATTACCAAGTCAGTTGTTTCAAATTAATTAAGCTTGTTTTTTGGTGACCTTAAACCTACGATAACTGAATTGACCTTTTAGGTTTAACAGTTGCTGCAGTTACGGAACAGCATTATCATTCATGAGGAGTCGTGTTTCTGGCAATCTGATGAATGTAAGTCCTTCTCTTTAGCTCTGGTTTCTACCAACTCCTCCTTGAGAAACTTCAGCTGCTAAATGTTTCACTATGTTCAGCAGCTAGTTGCGTGTTTTGTGCATACTGCAATCAAAAATAATGATATGAGAGTAAACCAGTACAGTAAAGTTGTGACCGGACAGCCGAACAATGAGCTAAAATCGAGGGGAGATGCATATTCAGGTGATAATTCTCTATAAGTTCATCATTATGAGCGACCCCTTTCACAGGGTTATAATGGTGATATATTGTTTTTATAAAAATATTGATAATAGCTTTAGGGGGTGGTGACATTGCATTATTTGGCTGATTATTGACCCATGCCAAATTGATTTCAGGCACCAAACTCTAAAATAACTGCATATTGATTGAGTATTGATGCAATTTCATTCATATTTCCATGGGGAAGGTTCGTCAACTTTGTCTTGATCATTCACTTTACAAATGCATCACCTTTATCTCCTTTAAAATTATCTAATTTGCAACCATGCAGGTGACTTTTATTAGCAACATAATGAGGAAATGTTGTTATTGAAGACCTGTTTTGGAATGCAGGATGTGAAGCTTGACGTTTGCTGTCAAAGTCATGTGCTTTGTACGCACCACCATCCATCCTAAACACTTCCCTGCAATGGCAGTATTTAATTTTTTGGAGACAGGGTTGAATGAATTTAACTATCAGTGCCACAAGGACTCTTTTGACAAGGTCATCCTAGATGTTTATCCGACTTTCATCTATGTCTGCCGGATAAACAAGAGTTGAGTGGAAATGATGCAAGAATCAGAAGTGTGTAATCAAGTGCTCAACTTGTGAGATTTAAGATGAAAAGCTAAATAAAGGGCGTCTCTGTGCAGAGGCTTATAATCTGGAAAACCCGTTTACACGGAACCTGGGAAATAGTGATGGTCTGACCTGAACCACCCACATATTTTATGCAATAAAGAAATCCTGGCTCGGGTTTTAACTCTGTTATGAACTCTTTCCTCCTCCTCATCCGCCTCCTCTCCTTCCTGCTGTCTTGGAATAATAAAAGCAGAAATGGACTTCTAATTGGCAGCTGGATCGTCTCTTCAACTTTCTCTCTCTGTCTTGTCCAGATTTAAGGTCTTAACCCAATATAAACAGTCTGTGCTGCTGCCTTCTCTGTAGTTTTGTCTGTCGGTCACGTGCAAGTTCTGTTTGTCTGCTCAGGACCTCCATACCAGACTGTAGGCAGTCGAGACACTACAGATATTTCCTGTTTGGGGGTCCTGCTAAGTGTTTCTGGAGGCCTCACAGCTGAGCAGCCTGGTTTACTCACCTAATATATTCCTTAAATTAGAGGCTACATCTAAAGCTACATGTGGTTTAAATGGGACTACATACTATAACAAAGAAGCCAACATAACTGACAGCTAATCTCCGCTTCCCGTTAGTTACTGTTGCTAAGGCTGCAATAGTTATAAAGAATCTTCTTAATTTTCAAAAAAATCGATTCTTAGAAAATTAAAGACTGGAGCAGGCTTCTCATTTGTAACAAGGATTGAATTTGTCGCCTGAAATGACAATATATGATATATTTGATTAACTGTTAGCTGGCTAACTAAGCTAACGTGACGGCGACGCTAACGTAACAGCCATGCTAACGTAATGGCCATGCTAACGTAACGGCCACGCTAACGTAACGGCCATGCTAACGTAATGGCCACACTAATGCAATGGCCACGCTAACGTAACGGCCCCAGATCCAATACAGGAGAATATAGCAGCTAACGTTAGCCTGCTATCAACCAGGGCCAACTCGCACATTAAAACAACACAGCTGATGTGCTAACCATTACTTTAACATGCTATTTAATCCATTATTTAGACTTTTGCTTGTAGTTTTTGTATTAGAAGAGGAAAAAAAGACATCATCCAAACTCTATATTGCTCTACGTGCGTGCCTAGTTGTTAGCTATGATTACTGAGGCGTTCATTGTTTGGATGAAACAATGACCACCTGTCACAGTTTTGAATCTATTATCTTGGGTTGGCACCAGTTTAGAAACCACAGATTTAAACGCTAACTTTAATTGTGATGTTGTCAGGCTCATTATCTTCTACTCGGCATCCAAAAGAAATGTAATAGTGTTGTATACTACCTTATCGAGCAATCTGGCTGTCCTGTGATCAGCCGTGCATGCTGGTGGAGAAAGGTGACATTGCGAGCGTGGCTGTCATTTCTACAGACCTGACATTACACCCAGTGAATAGGAAAAGTCTTTAGGGTTTAGTTTGGCCGCCTCAGTTGGTGTAATACTGTGTAACAGCTGCATCCGTGGTACATTAGGAAAGATCTTGTCTAGACCAAGTGTGAGATTATAGAGCATTAGGTATAACAAAACAAAGCAGCAGTAAGGTTAATCTCAAACATACCTAACTATCGCTGTCCACCTACAGGTTGTGTATTGTCAAAATCATCATATCCATCATCTTCTCATAATTTCTTGCTCCCTGTTTAAGGCAAGAGTCTGAGCCAGACAGAGACTGGGTGATAAGATAAGAAAAGGTCTGAGTTTCTGCAGCCGACAGATGGTGGACTGACAGACGGGCTGAACGTTTATCAGTTGCAAAACTGTGAAAGAAAACTAAAAAAATATATATGCATTTAAAAAAAATAATCGTGCTGTAGAGGAAATGACGTGTGAAGTAAGATCAACAGTCACAATAAAAGACCCTCTGTGCTCATAGTCATGCTTATAATTGAGCTAGAAGATAAAGAACAAGAGGGGCCTGCTGCCAAAACCACTCCACTAATCTGTATGTGGATTGAGACATATGATGGCCCCAAAATAAACCAATCAGAGACTGTTTTTCAAATCCAAAGGGAAGAGGAAGCATTTCTTTCAGAGTGAAATTTGGCAAACGCAGTATTTGTTCATGAATAACTGACTCGAGACTTGTGGGTTCGATGAAGAGAGACTGTCCCGCTTCAAGGGACTGTGTCATAGTCTTAGAGGCTTTGAAGAATCAAACGGCCATGTTGTGTTTGATGTAACCTCTGATTTTTTTTGTTGTAATCTAATTTTCATAAAGGGAATGTTGTGGACTTCTCTTCTGAGACGAGAGCTAACAACAAGTGACTGCTGCGGCGGACTTTAAAAACATCCAGTAATTTCTCTAAGGCGAACAAACTGCAGAAAGACCTTTTTTCTGCATTTGACAGGCATTTGTTTTGGGACACTGTGTGACAAAAGTTCACATATAATATGGGTTACTTCAAAATAACATGAGACTTAGGTGTCCTGTATCAGATATTTTCCAACAGGTGTTGCATCCAAGGACAACAATGTGGTTTTCACATCAGATGTGTTCAGACTCAGCAGCTTTAGTCCTTCTCGAAGAGACACGTAGGAGGTTGTTGATGGTGTATGTTGGTCATCCAACAATTTGGTCCAAATGGACATTTTTTGGAGCAGTTATGCTTCGTGCTTTGAGGATAAAATCTACTGACTGTAGCGCCACCAGAAGATCAAATTTTCCCTTCCCCGCTTATCCAGGACTCGCACAAAATTTTGTACGGATATTTCACAGATGATGAATCCTAATTTTGACGAAGCAGAATAGGCTTCTGTATAACAATAAATCTTACGTTAGCTGAGCTAATGCTGCAGTGTAGTAAAGAAGTTTCACAGAACAGTTACTGGCTGGTTGATAAATTCGACATTTGTTTTACTGATGAAATAAAGACGTAAATCACGATTTCTTTTATTTATGTGTGTGTGAATTTAAGCCAGCATTATCAGCTAAAGTTGTTGTCAGGCTTTATTAATGTGAAGGAAGAACTTCTGTGAAAGAAGGACCATAACGGATTAGACGGTTTTGGAAGATCCGTGTTCCTTTTGTTATTAGATCATATACAATGAAGTCGTCTTCTTCTTTAACTTATACTATAGATTATGTCGTTTGATGAGTGGGTGGAGTAAAAGAACACAGTCATAGATAAAGATGCACTTTTATGTAAAAGTGAAAGTGGACAGTAACCTAAGCACTCTGGACTGGAGAGGCTGCTACTTCAACCTAATAAAAGTTGTAGCTGGTGCTCTTAAGGTGAGTGGATTGTATTTAAAACAAATGCACCCTGCTGCACCCTCAACTTAGATTATTATCATCATAATAAATACCTAGAAGCCTTTACAAAGCTGGAGATGGGCCTTGAGGCGGTTTGATTTCTTTATTAGGATAGCAGATGTTGGAGTGTCCTCCAGGTGAAATGTGAAAAGAAGCTGACGTGTCTGTCTGAAGTGGAAGTGAAAGAGAAGGAGATGTATAGAGATCTGGTTAGACCAGTCTGGGCGGTTGCAGAAGGAGGAATGTGTTTCCATACCACGACTGTCATCTGTCAAGACTGTCAAGAGGCTACCTGTGTGTTTGTGTCAGCACACTTGACAGCCGTGAGTAGGAGTAATGCCGGCGGGGGAAAAACAATTACTACACACCTACCAGCCACTATTTCAGCTTACACAAGCGGGAAACAAGCTGCTAAAAGAACCGTGGCGCTCTTACAGCCACAGTACTGACCATCATAAGGGCACACACACCTCTGCTGATGCTATGTCAGTCATCATGGGAACTCGAGAGAGGAAAAGACCACATGGTATGTATTTTATTCATCCTTGTCAACAGGTTTTGTTGAATAATTTTCACCTGCAGGACAGAGTTAAAACACTAGAAACCCCTTTGGGGTTTTGTTTCACTGACTGACACACTTACCTGGCTTTCTTACATCATCCTTAATTCAGCAGGGTTGCACATATTCGCAGCAGACACACCACAATCTAGAGTTGCGAACTTGTGTAAGTGCTTCCTAATAAGCTTGTGGTGGGAACGGCCTCTGCCCTCCTCGTGTTTACGGAGTTGCTATTGTTACAGGAAGACTAGCCAAACCGCCCTAATCATGGCAGACATCCCCTCCATTGTTCCACTGCAAGCCTGGTGAAAATCAGGAAGTCACTGGCTCTGTCTGGCATCATTTTGAGTACTTTGTTGAGTTTTTGTGTTGTATTTTAATATTATTGCTTGTCTTCTGGGTTTGATTTCAGATTTGAGTTTAGCTCGCTATTAGTCCTGATTTAAAAGCTAAATTGGTTGTCAGTGACTAAGTTTCGGGGGACCTCTGGAAACCAACTTCCCACAGGGCTGCTGTCAAAAGATTCATTTTTAAGTATAGCAAGCTTCTTTTAATATTACCGGAGGACCATTTTACATGTTGTGGCGGCTGTATTTTTTCCTGAGATATAAATAAATCCGGACACAGCTGCAGCACAGACATACCATATTTCTCAGCCATCTGCAGACCCATGTTCTTATTTCTTTATCCATGTTTTCCGTTAGTAGAATTGCACAAAATAATGCTGCTTTTCTATTTTCTATCAACATTTTTGAGAGTTGTTTGAATCAAACTTATTGGACCTATCGATGGACAGATTTTGGGTTCTGCATTTATTCTCGGTGTGAACGTTGAGGACCAGTTGATCAAAGTGTAACGCATAGACGTTATACAACAAAATGTACAGCGTCCTCGAAGATGGAAGCCCTAAGTAGTCATGCATTCATACATTTTATTTCCACCATTTTCATGTAATAACAAGTTAATTTTTTCTTTTTGTTTTCTTGAAATCTTGAGTTATTTATGTCATTATCTAGAAATAAACGCTGTATCCCGAGGTAACAGGCTAATATTCTCGCGATCTTGAGATAACAACACTTTGCTTTTCCGGGATAATGACACAATTAATTTGAGATCTCAAGATAACAAATCAAATATGATAGGCCTGAGATTTCCATCACATGTGACCATGCCGTGCTGACTTGATGCTAAATGATGGATGTGACGATCGATGTACTCCTCCTAGTCCTTTTGAAACGGCTACACCGAATGATGTTTCCTGCCATTGATTTAATATACTAGACTATCCTTTGGTTTTCTCAAAGTTTCGCGAAGTTTCGCTATGTCAAGACCTCGAGAAATCACGAGAAAACGTGGAAATAAAATATATGAGTGCATGACTGCTTAGGGCTTCCGTACTCAATTCCCAGCTCACAACTGGACTCAAACCCTCTCTGATGAATTATGGTCTCTCATACTAGTTTGAGGAAACATCATCCAGTACAACGGGTGTATCAGTATGCAAAATCATCCTCTAGTCTGTCCTTTCGTGCCAAGGGTATTGGAAAGGCATGACTGTGAAAGCCGTTTAGTCATTTGACTTTGTGGTCTGCCAGTAAAAGGTGTGTCCATCACGTGAATCACATCCCGATCTCTCTCAAGTATCTCCCGAAGCATCAGACAGTGAACTGTCTCAGGTCTGAGGTCTTCCTGTCTGGACTGTGCTGGAATGAGAAGCAGGGCCGTGATGTATTATTCAAGACCCTGAGTAGTTTTCATCAGTTGATTGAAGTCTAAAGAGTTCATCCACAGTTCTGTCATGTGGTCAGAGCTGCTACTGACTTAAAAATAAATATTGATTACAGTAAGATAGCGATCGCTCCAACAAACAGCACCATTGAGATTATATAACTGCAGCATGAGAAGACCCGGAACACAGCCTCTGTTATCAGTGGCATGATTTATTTGCATGTGATCTGTTTTCCTCTTTGTGACCCCGATGACTGTCTAATGCAGGGCAAGTCATAAGTTACACTTATAATAGAGTCATGAGGTTTTACCACTAATGATAGCTAATTATATATCAACAATGATACCCGGATACTGCGAGGCACAAGAGTGATTCATTTGTTCAAGTTTGCTTATGTTACAATATATTATAAATACTTATAACTTGCAATATTTAAAAGTTATCCCCTGACAAAAATGTCCAAAAATAACCCCATACATAGCGTTTCCTGTTGCTGCGTCACAATAAAAGCTACTCTGTGGACAGCGATTAGTCGATCAATTCAACCAAAATATGAGCCGAATAAGCTGAATTAGCACTGTGGCATCACAACAAGAAGCTTCCCGGGACATTTCTGTGTGGAGTTTGCATGTTCTCTTCATGTCTGCGTCCAAAGTCCAAAGACATGCAGGTTAATTGGCGTCCATGTCTCTGTGATGAACTGGCGACTTGTCCACGGTGTACCCTACCTTTCTACCCAATATCCAAGCTTGGATCAACTCCAGCCCCACCGTGACCCTGATGAGGATACGGGGTTACATTTTAATGAGTTTTATTACATTATTATTTTACTATTATACATTTTTTTTTTTAATTCATTTTTAACCTGCCAGTGTTTCCTCACTGCAAGATGATGAGATGGTGCTTTCTCACTTTGTATATAGCACTATAGTGTATAGTATGTATATCTTAGCAGCACAGTGGCAGTTTCTCATGCATGCTTTAAGACTGGTGGGGCAAGTTTGAATTATTATGATGATGTATTGATTATTACCGGAACTGCAGCATAATTCAGAAAGGCTTGAGTGGTGTTGCATTAGTAATCTATGTGGCCGTGCCTAGAGGGTAAAAGTGAGGTGTTAGTTTGTAACCTGATATGGATTTATTTTCAGGACTCCTTCTCTCACACACATAAACACACACTCACAGATTCCTAAACTTTTATGCATTATGAATGAGATGTCCTGCCTGTCTCGCCTGTACAGTAGTATTAGTCCTCACAATGATATTGAATTACTCGTTTTCCACATGCAACAACACGCGCCCAGCGGGGGAATTGTTACCCAAAACAGAGTCTGTCTCCTCAGACAATCTGGCCCTTTCTCCGGTCCAGGCAAGCTCTTTCAGCCAGAGTAGGAGGGATGGAGGACGTTTTTGTGCATTACAGACGTAGGTTGCCTGCAGGGTCTCTTTGCTCCACAATTACTGCTTTATGAGGCTGTTTAACTGAAGCCAGAGAAAGACAGCGATGGGGGCAGAGAGTGTGAAGATGTCTGCTGTGCTGGTATCTGTTCTTACATCACTCACAGTGAAGAAAGAAACTCACCCTTTCTTTGCTGTTTGGCACTGAGAGCATCTTTTTGTGTCTTTGTTTCTTTCTCACGCAGACGTTTTCTTTCAAACTTTGTTCCTCTTTTTATCCACTTTAACCCCGCAGACCTGTCACTTTGTCTCCCTTATTACAAACTCATGTTTGACAGACAGGTGAAAGCTAACAAAGAACTTTATTAAAAATGTTAAGATGCTACGGTTCCCTAAAAGTCACAAAAACGTCACTTGTTACGTGTGTGCATAAAGCTTGCACATGTTCTGACTGAACAGTCTCACCTCCAGGTCCATTTAGTAGCCGTTCTGGGGCTTTCCATCATATTACACATAAGTTTTGTTGTTTTATTAACTTACTACTTTGAGTTTTAACTTTTAAAGGAATAGTTTGACTTTTTGGGATATAAGCTTATTTGCTTTCCTGCTTAGATTTAGATGAGAAGATTGATGCCGCTCTCATTTCAGGTGGTTTGCTTAGCAAACATATAGAGGTATACAGATGAGATAAGATAGACTTTATTAATCCCATACTGGGGAAGTTCACGTGTTACCACAGCTCACAATATTCAAGGTGGATAAGAGAAATACTCATAAATAGGGACACACTGGTTAAGAAGGCTCGCCATGTACAAAGGTCCTTCCTGCAGTGACCCAGTTCTGACTCCGGCCTGTGGTCCACGGACGTTTCCTATGCTGTGTGTCGTCCACTCTCTGTAGCCTCTTAGCACCAATAGCTCCTTCATCCTATTGGTTTGTACTGTTTTTTCTGCTTGTGGCGCTTAGATCCAACAGAAGTGTTCAGAGCTACTGTCACCGGCTGCTTTATTTGCTTTTATTTTTGATAGTTAGATGAGAAGATTGATGCCTCTCTTGTGTCCGTATGATGAATATGTAGTTGCCAACCAGCACCCCTTGAAGCTTGCTAATTAACACGTATCTATAAGTGTAAAAATGATAAATTGTGTGATGTGTTATGGAAGTTTATGTGCCCAACATTAGACATTAGTTTACACACACAATCCCATCAACCTCTCTACATCTTTTATTACGTTTACAATGAATAATATTAATAATTTAATTAAATCAGCAGCAGCTGCTGTTTTAATGCCATTAAGGGCATTTATAATTAAAAATTTTCCTCATTGCAGTCAAACCAGTAAAATAACCTACTTTTGATATCTTGGCAAATTAAGGGTGAGTCATCATTCAGCTGCACAATGCTCAGTGGACACGGTATTTATACCCCATTAGCATCTAACCCACATTTCTATGATCGTCTAAAACGTGTTTTTTTAAATGTAACACTCTGTTTCTCTCTCTCTTCAGCCTTACTCGTTTTGTTTCTTGGTAAAAGTGTGTTTGAAGGAGAGGTGATCACACAGTTAAAAAGAGCCATCTACACCCATCTGGGTCTCTGCTCTCTTGACTGGCTGCTCGCCTGTGATAACACGAGCTCTAAGCCCTCAGAACATAAGAACCTAATGGTCCATGCTGCCTCTGTCACTTTGTCTCACAGAGCAAGACAGAGGAGAGAGATGGATGAGTTTAAAACAGTGTGAGAAAGAGAGGAAGCGATTGAGTAGATAGATGAAGAGGAGAGGGAATAACTTTTCTTTTCCTTTTTCCATTATTTACAGTCAGTGGGGGAAACAACGGCAGAAAAAAAAGCTGCTTAGCGGTATGATTCAGTTGGGGGATTTGAATCTGCTCTAACCCCCCACTTCAAGCACTACGAGTGGAGGCGGACAAAGAGGGAGATAGAGGGGTGTGTGTGCATATATATATATGTGTGTGTGTGTGTGTGTGTGTGTAGCATAGGAGAAGCACAATCTGGTATAGCTCCATGTGAAAATGACCTACTTCCTGTCAGCCCACTCTCGAATGGATTGCTGTTTTCTGATGTGTGGAGGAGAGAGGGGGAGGTCCTCCAAGGGGTCTGGGGGGAAGAAGTTGACGTGGCACGGTTAAATGAAGGATAAGTAGGTGGCTCAGAGAGACCCATAGTGTAGAATAAAATAAATATGTGTCTGTGTGTGATGTGTAAATTCTGTATGCGTAGCATGTATATAACGTGTACCCACCTGTGTATACAGCGCTTGTGTGCTCATGCAGTAAAACGTGCGTGCTGCGTGATGTGCAGCTCTGTCTCTATAGTGTTAATTACCCCAAATGAAGGCTCAATGAGAGTTATCAGAAAGCCAATATTTGAGGGGAGGCCTCGCCAGATGCTCAGTGGTCGATGTGTGTGTGTGTGTGTGTGAGTGTGTTAAAAGCACTGGATGTTATTTATGGATGTGATCTGCTTTTCAACAGGGACGTTTCTGCGGGTTTAATTTGGTTTGAAAGAAAATTCTCATGAGAAACTTCCTCCCCATGTGGGTTTACTATAATCTACTTCTAACACCTGCTCCATATTTTGAGTGCATTACACTGTATGTACTGTAAAATACTGTATGAAGGGAAGGTGGTGCCTACAGTATATGCACACACACACACATATATATATATATATATATACTGTAAACATGTCTACAAATACGTATGCTCTTGAGCCCCAGTCTCTTTTTTTATGGCCTCTGCATCTGAAAATGACCTAAAACGAATAGAGTATATCTCTGCAACTATCTTTTTGTCAACATCTATTTGAATAATTTTGGTGTCATAATAAAGGGGAACACTTGTGACATTTGTTCAGATGTGTAAGTATCAGTATGTATGTCACTGCCTCAGAATAAATTAAGATGGCACACAGCATAAATGAAAGATTTAATTTAAGCCCGATAAAAATTCACACTCGATGAAATGTGGTGACGCTATACAGATTTCGATATTTTATAATTAATTTGCTTGGTGTTGGAGTTGTTTTTGGTGTATGTAAATATGACTTATATGTGCTTGTAGCAGAGTTTCTCCTGTTTAATTTAAAATACAATATGATTGCATTGTTATGTGATTAGTAGTGTTTCATGCTTTTTGTTGGGGAGCAACCCCAATTAAGGGAGGGTTGTTTTTAACTCTAAAAAACTCCACAGTACACGACCTGCTCAGCACCAAACATCAGACAGACATAGTTAGTGACCAGCTGGTGAACATCATGGAGCATTTAGCAGCTAGAGAGCCTGATATTTCCATCAGGAGTTGGTACAGTCTACTGACGTCACCTGTTGGTTTTGGAAGAGCTATTTGAAGCTCAGAATCTGTGGCTCTGGCTGCCGCCATTTTTGTAGTCCTGCCTTTTCCGCCTAAAATCTGGCAAAAATCATCGACAGGCCGAATGACGCCTGGGTGATCAAATAAGCCACCTGTAACGGCACTTACCTGTCAATCAAAGCGACCACGCTGTTGATTATGCATAACTTTAAGCATTCCTTGCACTTGGCATAGACATGGAGGTTGCTGCTTGGAAGAGACCAAAAACAGAGCTAAAAGAGAGTGAATATGGGTCTTAGACACATTATACGGTAACAAACACGATGACAAGGAAGCAGCTGTTTGCTAACAAGTTCATCATATCAACTTAAAAACTGATGATATGTCAGCGTTTTGTTCACAACTTGTGAGAAAATCATCATTATTGCTCTCACTTCCTCCATAACTTGAGACCAAATTTTAACATTTTCTGCCTCGTGTTTTCTGGCACTCCTTTGTTCTAAATAAAAAATGTCCAACCATGAAAGGGTCTAATGTCTTTGACTCTTTGTGGTAGGATTAGGACAGTTTTTCACTATAATATTAGATATACTTGTTCTTAATACTTTCCAAAGACCAAACCATTCGATAATCCGTCCTCGGAGAACCATCAGAGCATAACTCATATACCCAAAGAGTGTTGAATGGGTAGTTTTTAGATCACTGAACATGCCTTTTTACAAACATATCTGAGCGTATGAGCTGTCTGTTAGTGTATTAATTTAGGTCATGAGTAATGTCTCTGGCATGGATTCATTGAATAGGTATGCTGCACTGTCAGGCTTAATCCCTGTGACTCTGACAGGCTGGTCTGAAGGTGAATTAATTTAATCCATCCTCATAACCCTGCCCCTCCCTCTCTCTCTCACACACATGCTCTTTCATTTTTCCCCCCAACTCTGTGTATTTTCCAGTACCTGAGGACCTGTCTGTGGAGGAAAGAGATGAGCTGTCGAACATACGACGCAGGAAAAAAGAGCTTCTGGATGATATTGAAGTGAGTAACAGTGTGAAAATGATGTTTTTAATTGTTCCAGCAGCAGAAAGTTGTCATAGGTAGTTGCTATACATGTAATCTGATGCTTGCTATATGCTTTTATAATGTGCATGTGTTAGTAATGTTCTTTCAAACTGTCCAGCATCTAATAAACTAAATATGAGGATGCACTTTCCTATCAAAAAGTACACAACTGTCAAATTAGGAACCTTCTATACAGAATTTCGCTGGATGCATGTTGTCCTTGTCTGTCAAACACAAATCTAGTGACCGAGTCATTTTGCTGTTTTCTCCTCTGCAGCGGCTGAAGTTTGAGATTGCAGAGGTAATGACTGAGATCGAGCAGCTAACATGTGTGGGAGAGAGGTGAGTTTATTTATTTATTTATTTATTTATTCATTTTGACTACTTGATTAGTCATTTTATGCATGATGACTGCAACTAATGATTGTTATCATTATCAAATAATCTGCAGATTATCCTGATTGTTGTTTTGTGTTTTAAAAATGATCTTAAGACACTCTGTGTCTTAGGACACTCTGCGCTTGATAATGAATTATTAAAGTCATTTTCTGTTGATTGACTATTGAATTAATCAACTGATTGTTGTAACTTCTAATTTGTTAGCTTTAAAATGTAAAAAGATACTATTCTACCATATGATGGAACCATTTTGGCTGGAACCACCAAATATCTGGCATGTTTGCTTGACTCAAATGATCAATCAATTATCCATATTATTCATTTATTGACTGATTAATTTTTTTTGAGGACTAGTTGGTTCTTTCTTTTGCCTCCTCTGGCCTCCAAAGCCTTTGAGCCATGTTGTTACCTCTGCCGTGAGCCTCACACCTGTCGCGTGTGTTGGCGTGTTTGTCTGGGAGTGACGATGTTTGAGGACAGTCCCTTGACTAAACATTAGCCAAACAGTCTGTATTCAGAGGCTGTCATTCAATAGGTTGGAGAGGTGGAGTGAGGCTGTGTGTCAGGATATGTATGTGTGCTTGAGTGTGTGTGTGTTAGTGTGTCTCAGGTGCAGCTTTGGGCTATTTTGGGCACAGACGCACAAAGGTGGAGATTTCCCTGTGGGGTAAATGTGAAGACGGGTGACATTAAAATGGGAAATATTCTTCCAACTGGCTGCAGGATGGGTTAAATAAACAAAAATAAAGACTTACTAAATAAACAGTAGCCTGAGGACAACACCACACCCTTAACTGTCATCTGATGGATGTTTCTTTTCTTTTTTTCTTTTTTTTTGCAGTAAAACCACGCAAAGAAACAAACAGATCGCCATGGGGAGGAAGAAGTTCAACATGGACCCTAAAAAGGTCAAGCTCTGCCCTAAACTGATTATTTGTCACAACCAATAGCACTGTTACCATTGAATTACACCTTTATGATACGATTGAGTCGTCCCTAATATATCCACCAGGGTTATTAAAACAGACCAAAATAGGTAACTGACCTGTAAGTGTGCTTATTATTATCCTTTTCTTTTTCTTCTACAGGGGATTCAGTTTCTCTTGGAGAACGATCTTCTCCAGAACACTCCAGAGGACATTGCACAGTTCCTCTACAAAGGCGAAGGGCTTAACAAAACAGTCATCGGGGACTACTTAGGAGAACGGTGAGCTCTCCAGTTTTCCTTCTGTTTTTCTTCCACCTTTCTTTTTCCTCTCCCCATCTCTCTGTCAGATCTCCACTGCATGCGCTCAGACGAGGGCGTAAAGCTCCAGGAAATTAGTAGTCTGGATTTATGGAGCTGAGCAACGGCAGGAGACCGTGCCAGTAAAATAACTGCGCGGACATGTGGTTCTTATCGAAGGGATATCAATGGGGATAGGACTGTCAAAACAACAGGAGATTTTATGCTGCCTGGCTCAGCCGACACACTGGCTTTCTGTCTCAAACTAGTACTGAGACATGGCTGCAGGATTTTACGTTCCACCTTGACCCGCAAAACATAGGAATTTGTCCCTGCAGCGCATTTCCGAATTGAATCCAGTATCATAGTCTTGTCAGTGTCTGTTTTTGTTCTGTTTCTGTTTAAAGAGTGTAAATATTTGTAACGTGTGGCACGTGTCCCTCCTCTCCTCCAGGGATGATTTTAACATTAAGGTCCTTCAGGCGTTTGTGGAGCTTCATGAGTTTGCAGACCTCAACCTTGTACAAGCCTTAAGGTGAGTTAACAATCAAAAATAACACATATAAAAAATATATGTAAGTCGGGGTGTATTCCTACAGGTTAAATATAATCCAGGATGTGCAGCTTGAGTCATACATACATCACTGTAGTGGTTTTATTTTGGCATTAGTCATTGCATAAAGAGTCAAATCATCCTGTTTCAAAGTAACACAATAGTACAGGAATGTGTGCTTGCATGTATTTGATTAAATTAGCGAATGCAAAACCCTGACAGATGAGGCTTTGTTGCAAAAGTTAAGCTAGATTCAACTTGTTTGCAGATGATACTGTCATTTATTTTGCTGGCGAACTCTGCACTGGTGTCCTCACTACATCAACACAGTGGTGTCATTTAAAATGAATGGGATGAAGGAGATTTCTCACACAGTGCTAATGTTGGTTAAAACAGCAGGATGGATGGTTGAGATGGGAAATGTTTGCAATTTATCATTATATCGATTTTAAAATTGGATTAAACCGACCTTTCCTCAAAATCAGCGTTTCCCAGTTTTAAAAATCTGATAATTATTTAAAGATCTGAAAGAGGTAATTCTAAGAACTCTGATATGAAATTAATGTGGATCATTATACTGTTTCTTGTTTTAAAGTCAGTCAACAGAGTTCTTGTTGATGCTGTAGCCAAATCACACACGTTGACACTTCTCAGTGAGACTGTTTCCATTTAGTTTTCTCCTTTCTTAATGTTAATGTAAAAATATTCATATATAGTCTCTTAATATTCATTTGCATCAGTATTTCATGATATTTTCTCTCTGTTCCTGCTGTCGTAGGCAGTTTCTGTGGAGCTTCAGACTTCCTGGCGAAGCCCAGAAAATTGATCGTATGATGGAGGCGTTTGCCTCCAGGTACTGCCAATGCAATCCCGGCGTCTTCCAGTCCACAGGTACCCACACACACACACACACACACTGCAGCAGATATATGAGTCAGACTCAGTCAGACAGTCCAGGACAGATACCATGGGCCAGCCAGACCACCTCAGCTTCAGATCAATGCTTCTGACTGTCTGTCTTTCCCGACTAGACAGCTGGACCTGTTTGAGCTGTTTAAATCTTTTAAATCTTTAACATGTGGCCACAACACTGAAGATTTCCCTAAAATGCTGGAGAATATGAAAACTTTTATGAAGGTTTATTGGTTTACTCTCCGTTTTCCACTGTAGTTAGCAGCTTGCTTACTAATCGCAGCATAATCACTATTTGTGTCTCCAGCAGTGATAATGAAATTGATCACTGGTCAATAGTGGTCATTAGTGCAGTCTTTGGTCTGTTGCACATCGTCTGCTGCTGCTCCTGTGTTAACCGAGCGGGTGTTGAGGAGGACACAGGTGACAGCTCAGGTCATGAATATTGATGGTGGTGCAGTGGTGACACACCCAGACTTAGTTATTGGTCATCTCTCAGGATCAGTGCACTCAGGGTCGTAAATTACAGTGCAGGGGACGTTGACTGGGGCAGTTAGTGCGTGGATGGATGAGGAGGACGGTGGTTTGCAGGAGTTATGATGTGGAGTCAGAGGAGCGGTGGATCATGGATTTGTATGCGTGTATGTGTGTGTATGTATGTGTGTGTGTGTGCTCACTCTGACTTTACTGCATCATGGCCTTGGAGGGCGCCATGACTGTGTGTGACCCAGAATATGGGGCTCTTTGTTGATTAAAATTTCCTTTTTATGAGACAGAGCCTTAAATTTGGTGAGAAAATCTTTTGATGGAATGCTGTCTAATTAATAACAAATCATTTGTGCTGTCATCTCAATACCATTATAATAAATGAAGGAATATCTTCCACTGTGCAACACAAAAATGATGAACATATATTATCTTTAAAATTTTGCAAATATAACCGAGTAAGTGAGCAATCTTGATACAGTTTTTATATAGAGTGCTGCAGGGATTACATGTTTTTGGAGCGACTTGGTTCCTTCAACAAAAAGCCAATTGGAGTTTTCTATTAGATTCTGATTTATTGCAAAAATAACTAAAATAATAATAAAATAAGTTTGTAAACCAAAGTTTTATTTAGCAAGATAAACTTCACAAATGCACCCTTTCATGATTTATGAAGCATAAATGTGATCGCCAGAAGCAAAAAGATAATATTCATAAAATAGACTTTATTCATCCCGCACCGAGGAAATTCACTTGTCACAGCAGCTCGTATACAAAAGGTGGATGAAATTATATCACTCATAGAAAGAGAAATTCTATTGGGCACGGATATGATGGCAGTCTGTGTTCAAGGCTCCAAAGTCTCAAATAAAACCTGTATTTAAAATCTAAGTTGGAAAGTTTGAGTTCTGTAGTCTCATTCAGCCATTTAGCAACACAGAAACAAGTTTGTGAACTGACACATTTTAAGTTGTAGTACAAAGCGTGAAAATCTCTTAAGCTTGTGTTAAACACAGATGCCTTATCAGCCATTTAAACCAAGATAAGAGAACTGGAAGTGCTAAGAAGCTAATACATTTCTGTATTTTTGGACTCATTCCTGCAGCACTCTATTATAATATCAATGATTTAAACCAGACAAAAGATCAGTAATTCAAATGTGTTCGTACACACTCAGAGATGCGGTGCTGTATTTCACAGTGACACCCCGTGTAATTACCTCCACAGACACCTGCTACGTCCTATCATTTGCCATCATCATGCTGAACACAAGCCTGCACAACCCCAACGTCAGAGACAAGCCCCCCGTGGAGCGCTTCATCTCCATGAACAGAGGGATCAATGAGGGGGGAGACCTCCCAGAGGAGCTACTCAGGGTGAGAGCTTTGACCGTGTTAGTTTATTAGATATGACAAATGTATCCGATGTAGCGTGTACAAACATAGTGTTGGTATGTAAATACTACATTGACAATTAAAAGTACAGAGTCAGGCAGTCAGTTTCCCCGCCGTGCAGCAGAGTCATGCCTCACTGATTGAGATATCTGCAGCTCAGCAGAGTTAGATCTCCCCAGATACTGATGCTAAAGATCTTCCGTGATCTCTTAAAGAACATAAAAACAAGCTCTGCCCACGTACTGTAAGCTGAGGTCTGTAACAAACTGCCCTTGACTTCTTTTTAAAGAAAAAGACACGTTAAAGAGCTGAGTTACTGAGGTATGAATCAACGTTCCTGATGCTGAAATAAAACCTTTCAATGTCTTGTTTAATGCACCGTTAATCTGAAAGGCGTTGGAGTTTGATGATTGGAGGACGGAGCGAGAGGTGTATGTGTTTAATCCTTTTCCATAATCTCTTTCTGTTGTCTGTCTCTGTCCAGAATCTGTACGATAGCATCAAGAGCGAACCCTTCAAGATCCCAGAGGATGACGGGAACGACCTGACGCACACGTTCTTTAACCCAGACAGAGAGGGCTGGCTGCTTAAATTAGGTTAGTGTGTGTCTCCATACATTCCCCTGCTGAGGGAATGCAAAACATCCTGGATATTTTCCTGCTACAACCGTTGCTTTATTCTGACAGCCGAGTGAGAACTCGAGGACGGAGCGAGGTTAATGTCACTCGTGCTCTCTCACTTGATGGAGTGATGCACTGAACTGGATTAGATGATCACTGGTTAGATTTTAAAACATGCAGACTTCGAAACATCGACAATATTGCGTTTGAAGCCTTCACAGTGTGTAACAGATATGATCTGAGTAACAATAATGTGTTGGTGCTGAAAGGTGTTATTAAACTTTCATCTTAAAGTCCAAGACCGGATGCATAAAAGGCTGTGCGTTTGCAGACAAAGCCTGATATGCATACACACTTTTCTTGCCAAATTTATGAAGCTGTGTGTATGTGTGGCTCTGTTTTATGAAGCCACTTTCATACAGTTTGTAGAATTATGTAATACCTGGATGGAAATGTGAGGAAAAGTTTTTGCACTTGGCTGAAAAGTGGAAAAGTTGGTTTATCGATAAAAGCAAAATATAACAAAGTGCAGTGGAAACCGTCTTCGAGAATAAATCTTGACGTACATAATAATGTCACTGACAGTATAAATAATGGATGTCATATGTGTGACGTCACCCATCGTGTTCTGAGGAGCCAGTTTGAAGCTCAAAAGACGTGGATCATCAGTGGACCTGAGGCGAGCCGAATGACGCCAAACAACTATGCATTATGCATAACTTTCACACCTTAATATATAATATATCATTTGAACAGGTGAGTTATATAAAAATTCAGACTTCAGACAGAATTAGCTATGCTTCACTTCACAGCCACGGAGGTTGTCGCTTGCTGGCATGGCGATACTGGATAGGTGGTAAAAAAAAATAGATGGATGGATATATCACACTAGACTAAGAAAAGTGTGCATACATTCTCACGGCATGGCTCTTCTAAAAAAAGGATTTTATGTGTGAAAAGTGAGTCTGTGGGTGTGCATTGTTTACACATCTGGCTTCAGACTTGTGAAAATCATTTTAATGTAGTTTGGGAAAAAACACTGTAATTATTTGTTCTGTGTGCCAGAGATTGAGCGGGGGTTGTATGCTTTCCCAGTGAGGTAATACAGTTCTTGGACGTCTCTCTGCTCTGTTTTAGCGTTTGTCTTCGTTTGTTTACACGTGTTTTTGATTTTATTCCCCCTTCGCTCTGCTGTTCACACTACATTAAAGACATTAAAGATTTATTATTGAACATAAAACCGTTTAAGAGCCTGGGTACTGTTAAAGGTTAAAGGGCAATCTCCCTGCAGGTGATCAGGTTTATTACTATGTTTACACACACCTGGCTCTGACCTACACATTCCTCTGGGTCTCCGTCGTCTCATCAAACTAGCGAGTATGAATGCAAATAGCTCCATTGAGGCTCACAGACCTAACATGATTACATTTGTGTGCGGTTCCTCCCCGGAGCCATTTCCCTGCACCAGTTCTCGCTATAATATTTCTAATTTTACTCTCTAAAAATAAACCCTGGAGGATGTGAAGGAATAAAATCTCTCTTTACGCAGAGCGGAAATTTAACCACGCTAATTCAATAGCCGGAGTGTGTTGAAATGTAAGGAAAACCCGAGGCTTCATGTGAGGCGCTGCGAAACAGGAAATGCTGCAGTGAAAAGATGTGTGTTAGTGATGAGAGGAACTAATCAGAAATGTTGGGTCAAAGACACGCACACACACACACACACACACACACACACACATACAGGAAATGTGTAGAATTTTGAGAGAGATTATTTTATTAAAATATGTTTTTGTTATAAATGAAAGTACCCAAAGAAGAGCTGACTTCATTAACTAATAAGCTGATTTACCGAATATTAATGATCTGTTTTAAGATATGATAAGATCAAAGTTAGCAGCGAGTTCATTCAGTCACGTCTCTGTGATGCTGCACTCTCAATACTCCCTCTGTAGTCTGTAGCATCGTTAGCTCCTCCATCTTATTACGTTCCCCATGATAACAGACGGTATGATTTGGTCATGGTTTGTACCGTCTTTTTCACTCCCGGCATCTCCGTCTCCTCCTCCTCACTTTAGTATGGATCACTACTAACATAAGTCCATTTAAGCAAAAATGCCAAAAAAAAATTATTATCCAAGCCTCTTAAATGAGACATTTTCCTTTAGAATTATTTCAATTATTTTCTAATAATTTAGCCTTGTGGTCTGTTGGTTGGGCAAAAGAAATTCGATTCATGAAGAAAACACTAATTAGCTGCAGTCTGATACAAAATACTTAAAAATGAGTTCCACCTCCGCCAACTACAACAGGAAAATGTTGCTTTTACATGAATGCATGAGTAATAATAATAAAATACACAGTAATACACAGTAATAATAATACAATACACCTACAGTGTAACAGTCATGGATGTCTTTTCTGCGTTTCTACTATTAATACTTAAATACATTTTCATAATTACGCATACATACTTTTCTGAAGTAACTTAAGAGTATTTTTACAGTGTAGTATTACCCTTTTAAGCATGTGAATACTTCATCCACCGCTGCTTTCTCAAAGCCATGATGCACACACCAGGACGGCTTCCCCGCCATCCCTACTTTTACATCTCTGACACAAGTGGTGTTTTCCTCTGCAGTCGCTGCCAGAGGCTGATTTCTGTTTCACACCAACGTGTCTCTCTCTTTGGCTTTTTTAGGATGTTGTTTGCACGAGTTAACACGTGAGGTGGTGAACTTGCTCCGAGGTTTGCTGTGTGTGTCAGCGTGTTTTGTTTCTATGTTTTAACTGTCTGCGTCAACATCCTTCAAGGGTGCTTTAGGTTCACATCTACCGTTACTGTTGTTGCTCCGCTCTCCTGAGAGCCGATACATACTACTTTATAATATCTATATTATTTTTAAAGTAAAGTGTGTCTGCGTCATTGATGAGTGTCACATGCCTGATGTTTTTCCTGATGAGAGACAGCCAGTCTGTCACTGTGGCCTTTGTGTGACTTCCTGTCTGCCTCTTCCTTTTCCTGTCAGGAGGCCGAGTGAAAACATGGAAGAGACGGTGGTTCATCCTGACCGACAACTGCCTCTACTACTTTGAATACACAACAGTGAGTGTCGCACTAAGATGATGTTTTGATCAGTAAAGTGTGTCTTTGCAGGCATGTGTGCAAGTTCTGGAGTGTGTTTGTGTTTCTACTGACATGGAGTCTGTTTATGGCTCTTCAGCCATCAAATAAAGTGAAAAAGGTTCATTTTGATGTCATAATGTGTTATTCAAAAATACACTTCATGAATATTGTCTGGTTCCCAAATCCAGTTGGGATGATATTTAGGATTTTGGGGGGTGCCAGAATAAATTCTGGGAATATAACAAAGAAAGAGAATTATTACATTTCTTTTTTTTTTTACTATATACAATAGCCATATAGTTATATGTAGTTTTTTTATTTAAAAACTATGACACAGTGCTCAACAGATATTACGTGTGAGTAATTTTAAAGCCATAATGTAAAATTTTGCAAAAAAGAAACAAGATATCCTCTTGCAAATGAAAAGTTGAATTCATAAGCAGTAAAACATTTTTCCAATATAGCCTAATATATAATATTTTATAATATAATAGAGCCTAACTTCGGGTATGACCATTAATATAGAGTCCTTTTTGTTTTATGACTCTCTACTTGTGTTACACTATTGTCAGCACAGGTTAATGACTCTTTCTCTACTTGTGTAACACTTACACTGTGCTGATATTGGCTAACGTTGGCACAGTTTGATGATTTCATACAGTTAGGCTCCACTCTGTTTTGGCACGTTGCAGATAAATATTTTCATGTTCAGGTCATATAATGGTATGTCTTTTTAAAGCAACTATCTCAAGAGAAATCTTGGGAAATAAAGAGAAATTCAACGTGTCAGTCGGCTATCCTATAATTTCCACTTGTGGCTACTGTGGCTGCTATTTAGAAAATGTAGCAGCGGATTGGCACTGTGTGGGAGGTTACCACAAAAAGGCTTATTTCTTTCTATTTGACTGTTATCGTCCATGTGTGTTTGTCTATCTTTGCCACTAATATTTGCATCATTGAAGATTCCTGTCAGTGCCTCTGTGTCCCTGCTAGCTGCTACATCAGCACTGTCCTCTCTCTACCCTGGTATTATCCTTCAGGACACTATCATTATGTCCCGTCCTCTGGTCTGACTGCTGCACACATTATCTGCTCTGTTAAAGAGCAGCGAGGACGAGGGGAGAGAGGTTGATTTTCATGCTAGTGAAACATGTCACGTGGCTGTTTGTCTCCTTCATCTCATGTTTCTCCTTTTCATCCCTGTCTCCCTCTAGGACAAGGAGCCTCGTGGGATTATCCCACTGGAGAATCTTAGCATCAGGGAGGTGGAGGAGCCCAGGAAACCCGTGAGTGTTGCCTCATTAGAGACCTCACCACGTTGAGTATCTTTCCTCTTCTGTTACTGTGTTTACTGGACGCTCTAAATCAAATCACCCTGCTCTTTGTCTACTCTCCAGAACTGTTTTGAGCTCTATAACCCCAACCACAAGGGCCAGGTGATCAAAGCCTGCAAGACGGAGGCAGACGGGCGTGTTGTTGAGGGAAACCACGTGGTGTACAGGATATCAGCGCCCACGCCGGAGGAGAAAGAGGAGTGGATTAAATCCATCAAGTAAGCCTCCTCACGGGTACACCTAAAGCAAGTTTCCACATGTTGCCTGGCAACCTCACGGTGATGCCATAATGTTGACGCACTTGGTGACGAAATAATCCACGACTTGTTAGGTGGATTTTCTTACTTTCAGGCAGGCTAGCTGTTTCTAGTCTTTAAGCCAACCTGCTGCTCTTTGTAGTTTTAGGCAACATTGCATGAGAGGGTGTTACCATTATTGCCACGACGGTGATGCGGTAAGTATCAATAATGACGTTAAGGCACACCCTTGAATGCAATATTGCGATTATACAACAATAACCAACCTAAATGAAACATATAATCAAAAGATTTTCACATTTTTGGGACAATTTGCGCTCAAAATAAACATTGTTTGCTTTCCGTTTCCATGGAGATACACAGGGTCTGACTAATACCTGGGAGACAATCAGTCCAGGCAGTAGACTCGGGAATTTATGGGAAATTATGGGAAGATTTACAGCTGACCCTTGTCAGGGAACTTAAATATAGTTGGGGAAAATATATTTTAGCATAATCTTAAAACAACCAGATTTCATGCACTTATATATCTGCTATTCCTCAATCACATGCACTTACTGCAGGGCTGTTGAAGCCACACATTTGAGCCCGTGGACTGCATAAAGGGAGTTTTATGATATTATGGGGTAAATATATTTGATGTGTGGTATTAATGTTTAACTTGCAAATAGCACATGAAAATGCAGCAGATCATTTCATTGACCATTTAATCTTATCATGATTCTAGCCTAGCCCCAATTACTAAATTTCCCCAAATTTCCAGTTAATTCCCATAAGTTTTTTTAAAATTTCCACCTCTTTGCAAACCCAATCCTGTCAGCACACAGACTTTTAGAACAGCGCAGCAGAGATATAAATGGTGAAACAGCTCCGAGTATTAATAACGTTGCTGTCAGTGACCTAAATGTTGCTCTGTAATCACCTGCACAGAAGATGGTGCAATGTCAAAGAGAGTTGGCTCAGCAGAACTGAACACTTGTATACTGTAATACAGTGCAATCCCTCCTCCTCCTCCTCTTCCTTCGTACTCTCAGAGGGTATTCACTGGGGAAATGATGGAGGATTAGTCACTGCTTATAGCATCCCGAGGGTGAGCCAGCAAACCCAGCAAACCTATCCAGCAGAGGCAGCTCTGCACTGGGGCTAACGTAGGCTAACGAGCCGCAGCTTGTGCTTAACCGGAGGGGTCCGAGAGGACTTGGGGGGGGCATTTTATGGAAATCTAAAGTAGAGATGATCACAGAGGAAGCATCTTGAGTCACAACTGTGTATGTTTAAGGACATAAATGGAGGAAATGTATTTATAATCACGGCCTACAAAGGAGTTTTTGTTTCATGAAATTAGGTTGTGCGCAGTGACAGTGAGCAATATGAAACAGCTGGATAGTCATTGTTGATACACTCATTCTTTAGCGTGCGCATGGTGTTGTGAAAGGGAATCAGAGATATCCGCAGTGGGGGGTTGAGCCTCTTTTTGCTTTGTGCAGGCGCTAACAGGATTTAGCAGCCGTGAAACTGGGTTCCTCAGTAGAGCCCAAATGGCTTCCTGACTCACTCGCTCTCCAAAAAAACAGGAGAACGCAGAAGAGTCACTAATCTCGAGCGCCGTGGTTCGCCCTCGTTCAAAGCGATGAACCTGCAGAAGTGTGTGATTGTTCTGGAGGAGGTTCCAGCAAACTAGAGTACCAAGAAAAAACTTGGGATGTTGGGTGGGTGGTGTAGAGAGGGGAAGTGGGGGTTCCTCTTCAGAAACCATGGAAACCAAAGTAGGTCACTCTTTTTTTTTGATCTAGTTAAGGCAGGGTTTATATAAATGTGCCTACATTTCCATATCAAAGATGCTCCTCTCATGTGGCCTTATTTATTTCATAGCTGTCCTATGATTGGCTTCTTTTTCTTCTCCAGGGCCAGCATCAGCAGAGATCCTTTCTACGACATGTTGGCCACCAGGAAGAGACGCATCGCCAACAAGAAATGAAGAGGGACAATCTTCTCCAATCTCCACCATCTCCATCTCCATCTCTTTCTCTCCCTTTTTCCGTTCATGAACAGATAAACGACACTGCAAGAAACCCTGAAGACAAACCTCAGTTTCTCCCCCCTGGACTGTCTGCAAGTCACGTGAACTTGCTGGGGAGACATAAAACACTACTGAGGGGACAGCAGAGCTCCAGAAAAATCAGATATATGGATTTGATTCATACATGGAGCATCCAACCAGTCAGTTTTTCTCTCCTCCATCTCATAGAGACCCCCCTACCTCCCCCTCTCAAGGTCATAACTTGTTTCTAGCTCTCTCTAAAGCACAACTGCCATGTTTCAGGTGCACATGCATGCATGTGAGTTATTATAGACCAATATGTTTGTGTCCGTGTGTGCGTGTGCGTGTATGTAGTAGTGTGCATGCTATCAATGCACACAGCATCTACAGTATGGGTGCATAAGTCATATAAATGTTCCTCCACTGTGCTTTATCAAGAAGTTGTAATTCAAAGTCAGAGTTCAGACGTGTGGTCCGACTACAGACGTCGTCATCTCACTCTGGTGCTGAGTTCTCCACTACTACAGGTGCCATGGCTGAAGCCCTGTTCAGAGTAACCTCAGAAAACAGCGCTGGCTTACATTTAAGGTTCCTAACAAAGCATTACAGTCTTGAGTCAGCTGGGCTGATTTCATTTTATTTGTGAGGAGCAGAGAATTTTTGAAATGTGCATACTTTTTTATTTTTACGTTGAGTAGAAAATGAGCTTTTTGCAGAGGCTTGAGATGAAACTTGCTTTTTGGACTTAAAGTTGTAATCCTTAAGATTTCAGTCCGGGATAATCTTGTGTGGCCCCTGTTTAACGGTGCCGACAGCACGTGCAGTTTAATACTACAGCAAACACTCCTTGAGCAGCGACTAGGTCAGAAATTCACACACATAACTGCTACCGTGATCTGATTTGGTGCTGATAAGTTGAAACTCAGTAACATTAGTTACCTTGTTAAGGAGTTGGAGGTGTGCCGCATGTTCATTGGCGGCTCCTTCCTGTTCCATTACCTTTGAATTAACAATGTTAAAACTAACCTGTGTGTTGTTTTGTACACACATCAATTAATCAGAGTTAACGCTAACCTCAGTGACAAAATTAATTTTCGTTGACTTCTGCTTCACAATAAAAGCCTGTATGCGTCATTTCCTGTGAATCCTGTACATGTGATGGCAGAGCCCGCCACTCCCAATAAAAACTAATATTTAGAGAGTAATTTAAATAATTTGCTTTAATTATTATTGCATAATAATATAATTATTTAATGCTTTAATTAGCTATTGCAGATGAAATGCTGTCCATAAATAAATAAATTATCAAAAACAGGGTTTGGTTACATGAAAATCTTAAGGATTTTAACTTTAAAAAAGTCTTTTCAGTCTACTGGGTAGGTTTTATTTATGGCTGTGCAACGGCCCAATAGGGTACCAGTCCAATTAAGCTTTTGTTTTCCCTCTTGTCTATGACCTATGTCAGTGAAGGTCGATGTACTGTTGTGATCCTGTTTGCATTTGATTTGTAACCCTGAACATTCATTGCTTGCTTTTTGTGTTCTTCTTTAAAAAAAAAAAAAAAAAAAAGTATCTATAAATATAACCAACTATCATTTTGTATTTATTTTCATTTGTGAAATGGTTTAATACGACCTGTAAATGTTAAACAATGTATGCTTAAGTTATGTATGTATATATAATGTATAGGTTTTTCTGATCTCTTTGTTGTAGTATGCACACTCTGTGTAACACGTTTGAGCCCACGTGGCAGACGTTTGAATCAGCTGAAGTTTGGGGTCTTCTTTCCAAAAGCCTTAAACAATAACCATAAGAAAACATATAACGATGATGATGATGATACTGGTCAATAACTGTGATGATGCTGTTTAATAAGCCATGACTGATGAGTGAGAAAGATGGTTGTATTTTGCGATAATGATAAAGATATATAGAAAAAGTGATGTGTGATGTTGAAGACGATGATCATAGTGAAGTAATATTGATGATGCTATCATTGATGATGTCAGAAACTATATAAACACCAGTAGTTTTTTATGTGATTGTAAAATAAATTGAAAGCCTTGTGGTCAGGGCAGAATATTATCTTCTACCGCCCTGTGTGGGCTTATAGTTACATTAACTTTTATATTCTCTGTAAAAGCTATTGGTCACGTTGTACATTACGTGTATCTATATAAAGTATACATAAAGCTTACAGCAGATGTACGGTGTATTTATTATTGATGCTTGTCTTGACCTACATCATTTGCATAAGTAATGAGCTCTCATTAATGAATTATAAATCTCATCTCGTGAGGTGCTGTGACAAGCTGGATGGATGTATCGTGTCGTCCTCAGTCGTGCAGACCGGCGGTCTATAATTTGACCTGCTCGGATAAATTAAAAACAAGCTGAACACGAAAGGTAAAAAAAAAAAACATGTTGAGTCCCCTCAGAGAAATCTGAGTAGGAGAGTGGATGTGGTGCAGGATGATTGAGGAGAGAGCGCCCTCTACTGTTATTAACTACAAGAGCCAATTATGATGATAGTATGAGAAGAAATTTATTTAAATGACGATAACTCACATTCATTTATGATTCTGAAGGATTACAGTAAGGGCTATGTTCTAATCTTACAAAGGATAATCTACCGTAATCTAATAATCTAAAAACATAAAGTGGAACCACGACATCATTTTATACTGACTGGCACAAAACAAAGTCACTTACTCAAGAAACTTTATTTGGTACTATGACCACTTATTCTTGTCAGGGTTACGAGGGGCTTATCCCAGCTGGGTAATTAGAGGGGTACACCCTGGACAAGTTGCCAGTGCATCACAGGGCTGACACATAGAGACAAACAACCATTCATGCTCACATTCACAATAATAGGAAATATAGATATATAAGAATAGAAAACAAACATCACCTCAAATTATAGTAATACTTCTGAGATGTGCTGGAGGATTGTGGGCTGGTGGGGGACTTACATGTACATACTGCACACGCAGGGAGTGATCACCTGCATCATGGCGAGCAGAAAGGGCAAAGGTCGTAACAAATTTTACTCACTTTTGCCACATTTTGTTGAGTCTGCTTCTTCTTCATCTTCTTCTGCATCATTTTGTGCCCCAAAAATTTGGAAGGCCTTAACGAAGTTGGATCCACTATCAGTTGTGGTTCTTACAACTTTGCCTCTAAACTTGTATTGGCAATGGACAACATCATGAGCACCAGCAAGCATGCTCAATGTGTGAGACCCTCTCAATCTTTTGCACGTGAGTGCTGCAGATTTTCTTTCCAGGGACTCTTCCTCTATCCAATGGCATGTGACTCCAAGGTAACTTTTTGATGAGCTGACCAACAATCAGTAGTGGTAGCAACAAATTTGACTTTATCCAATGTTGCAACCAAAGTCTTCTTAATGTGATCAGCAGCTTCACGGATTCTGGATGACTTTGGCATGAGGTTGTAATGTGGTAACCAGTTATTTGAAAGTGGCTGTAGACCCTCACATATGAAATCGATGACATGTCTGGTAACTTGGCTTGCTTATTTGCTGAGAGCTTGTTTGGTGTGCCTGTGTGATCGTGGCAGTGACAAAACAGTGCGATGCACTTTATACTTACAAACAATTGTACAATTGCACTGCTGCTCTTTTGACCTGCAGCTGCTTTGAAATGGCTCTAAGTGACTTTCCTGACTTGTTCAAGTCAATGATTCGCTTTTTCAGATCCGTGCTGAGCTCCTTTGACTTTCCCATTGTATGGTTTGTCGGCGTTTGTATCCAATGAGCCCTATTTAAATGGCCTCAAAGAAGTTACAGCTGTAGTCACTCATAATCACTTACAAGAAGTTAAGAGGCCATGCTATGAAGCTCATTTCATTGACACAACTTTCAAAGTCACCAAAATTGCTAATTCATGTTGCTGTGTGTATATCTTTGACCCAGCAGATTTGGTCACATTTTCAGTTGACCCATAATAAAGTCATAAAAGAACCAAACTTCATGAATGTTTTTTGTGACAAAGAAGTATCTGTTCCAATCACTCTATCACAGAAAAATGAGAGTTGTAGGAATAACTGGAAACTCAAGACAGACAGCCATGACATTATGTTCTTTACAAGTGTATGTAAACTTTTGACCACGACTGTACAGTACTTAATATTTTTGGCACATCAGCATCACATTGTCATAAGTATCAGGACTTCAAAAAGAATATGCAAGAAAATGCATCTTTTCCGCAGAAGGAACCAGGTGGACTTTATTCTCTTTATTCTCAGAATATTTACGACTTTAGTCCATGCTGGACTTGAACCGTTCAACCTCCAAGTCCCTACAGACCTCAGTGTAGAAGAATAACCACATCAAAATAATGTAATAATAACATGTAAACATGTAAATAAACATGTAAAGTAAATAAAGTGATTTTCCTGTTGCTGAGCGTTTTACTGTTTTTACTTTTTACATCTGACTAAATTCATTTCAGGATTTTCCAGCTTAAAATAACTTTTCGTAAGAATGGATATTATCATGTTATGAAGACTTTTCTGTCCAGATTTAGTGAGATGTCTTTGTACCAGCTGCTACTAAGAGATGATCTTCATTTACTTCTTTCATTGTTACTAAAACTGCAATCAACCATGTTTTAGTTAGTGTTCTTATTGGAAGACGAGCATTAATGACAGTATATAATGTCTATGTAATATCAAGTACAAACATCAGGCTTCTCAATCATGTGTTGTGTGTTTTATGTTAAAAAAGTTTTATAAATTCAATAAAAAAGTTAAAAAACAAATAAAAAAACAAACACTGCCTCCCAGTGGATAAATGTAGGATCACTGAATAAAACTAAAGGCGGTTTGGTTTAATGGCAGACTTTATTTTTACAGATTAATTCTTCTCAGTGTAGCTACATCAAGACCAACAGCACTTCAAATGCACCTTAATCTTTACATGAATTTGTATAATGTCCAACAGCTGTACATATAATATAAAAATCTATATAATATATATATTTGTGTGATCTCAGCTGGTTCTGTCTGAACATATTCACGTACCTGGGTCTCTCCTAAGACCTGAAGAATCCTCATTTGATAACACAGGGAAAAAAAAAACTGTTTTATCATGCTTAGTGACCATCATGGGGGAACTGTCAAAATGTTAGAGACAAAAAAGCATCTCTAGATAAGACACAAAGCAACAAGAACAACCAATGACTCTTCAGAAGGCTTGATAGGATTTTTTGACCCCGTTTCCTTCAAGGACCATAATATGTTTGATTTTCATTAGCTCTCACAGGACAGTCTTTGTGAGGTTTTGCTTTGGGAGTAAGGTTTCAATCTTTCTAATGTGACACAATATATCACTATTGCCACAGTTAAGTGCGAAAATGTCCTAAAGAAAGGTGTATTGCAAAATGAGGAAGATATTCACGAAAAGAATCAGTCATAGACATCTCTATTAGCACCTCTCCACATCCATGGCTATTCATTCTGGTAACTCTTTCCTCACATGTTTGGTCAGTCCTACTTGTACAACAAAAACAGAACATTTAAATCCTCCTTCAGATAAACTTGAAAAGATTTCAACTTTAAGACATCATAACCATGTTATTTTTTTCTAAAACCTGCAGACTTTATCTCCAGCAAGTAAAAACGTAGATTCTGCTACAACAACAAATTCCCAAAGAGTCTCTGATCCTAAAAAAAAGCCACAAGTAGCTCAGGAGGACACGTTTTCATATAAGTCCTCAGGCCACAGTCGAAGCTGCACATTTCTCCCTGAAAAACATCAAACTCAGGTAAATATCTAAGACTTTTTTTCTTGAAAGGAAACCATCCTCACTAGGCATCAACGACCTTTTAGTCATCATTACGTGGCCTCAGCAGGGCGAAGACGAGACCTGATCATAGTCGGGGCATTTGAGGAGGGCCGGGTAGCTGGCGCTCATCTGAAGTGAAGCTTCACTGGAGATGTCGGAGGGACTTCGTCCACGCGACCAGGCCTCTGGGTGGAGAAACTGGCCTGAGTGGTCGGAGCAGTTGCTGAGACGAGGGCGGTAGAAACTTGGGTGACGAGGTTGGTAGATCTCCTCTGCTGTGTAGCGCTTCATGAACAGGTAGACGGACATGACGCCTGCACTCTGCAGTGTAGAGAGGGAGACATTGAAATAAAATCAATAGAATTAAATATATGGGTAATAGCCATAGCTCTTTACACCAGATAATTATTTATTTCATTATAAATCACCAAATATTCCTGTTATTATTTATAATAATCATGTTAATAAAGAATTGTAAATATGGATATTAGTACAGTTCCCCTCTGCAAACACTGGAGGGCGCTCATTCTTCATACACAACAGTATACTGAAGCAGTTAAACTACACAACTGCCACCAACATTTATCTTTACAGAGCTCATTGTGTTCAGAAATGTGTAGAAATAGGACCTTGGTGTTAAAATGACTGCATCAAAACAAAAACTATAAAAAAACATTATAGACATAATAAAACTGAAGAGGATGGCAGGACAATTGAATTATATTATATAAATGTACCTAAATGTCTTCATGTCCAAAACTGAAGTTAATTAACACTAATTTAAGTGTTAAGTTTTGATTGATTGAAATTTTTATTTTGAACATGTAAAAACAAAAGACGACAATATAAAGAGGTCAAACCTGTACGCACACAAACTGAATTATTAAGTTCTCTTAACAAGTACAAATTAAATCTTACATGTTCAAAAGGAGTGGGAAGACGTATACACTTATTTCTTCTCCTTCTCTCTTCTACTTATTAGTATTATATAATTTATATTATAATTTATAGACTCCTGTACATACATTTCTATATAGCCTACATACACACAAATTCACATATTTATACATGTGAATTTGTGGTAAACATTTGAGGAACAGCACTTAGGTTTTTTTTAATTTTATTTTAGTTATAACTTAAGAAAATGTTTATTTTTATATTTAACGACAAGTTAGACTTTAATGATTCCTCACTGGGGAAATGTACTTGTCACTGCAGCTTGTATACACAACGTGGATAAGAAATGATTCATAAATATAAGAAATATATTGAAAAAAAGTCATGAAGTCAAGCTGGTGTTAAAGAGTCTGACAGGTGTGGTTGCGCTCCTTCTTACATGGTGGGAGTAGCAGTCTGTTGCTGAGGGAGTTGGTGAGATTTATGTCTTAACTTCTTTGGAAAATGACACAAAAAAGTATCCTCACTTTAACATGTCATCCTTTGAATGTGTTTTGAAGATCATTAAATAAATCAAATTTATATATTTTGCACTAAACAGCCATACAAGTTGTTTGCGTCTAGGTTCAGTTCCTCACCTCAGTGAGCAGGAAAGAGATGGCAGCAAAGGCAAACGACCAGCCGTACTTATAGGTAAAATAGGCCTCACTGCTCTTAGTCCTGTTCAGCATTTCATCATTTATACTGGAGATATACAACACCAGACCCACCACCAGAGCCAGGCCTGAGAGACGGAGAAATAAATATCAAATTAAAAAGAAGTGGATAGAAACATGACAAGAGATAAGAGAGAAAAAGAAGATTCAAGTACCGGAGAGGATGAAGAAGATTCCCGAGACAAACGCCAGGATGGTGCGATGAGGTCGAACGTGCCCGATGTTGTTGAGGACAAAGCCGATGAACATGAAGAAGAGGCTGACGAGAGGGAACGGAGTGGCTGAGCGGATCATCTCTGAGGAGAGGAGGAGAGCTGCTGTTTAACCCCAGAACATATGACAAAGTAATAATTATTATGTTTGCAGAAAGATACAGACAGAGTACGAAATTTAATCTCAAAGTGAAACAGTCCATTGGAAGAAGGGGAAACAATCTTAAAATAGGGATGAAATGAAAACATTTAATCGACATCTGCTCCTTTGCCATATTTGTTCGTGAAATGAGTACAACATCACAACTTATTACACTGACGCACCAGAACGGATTTATCCTCCAGTGATGCTTCAACACTGAGATACACTGAGGGACTTGTGAGGTGAATTGTTTATGAAAAGGTAATAAGTATTCTGGAGAGGAGCAGAGCATCAACATGAGGGTTTGGATGACTCAGACTCATCTGTCTGACTACGTACAGATGATTTCTGAGCACAACCATATTAGAAAACAAGTTTCTGTTTATGTGAACAACCTCAAGGAGCCACCTTGAGTTATTAAGGCTGTAGCTGCTGTTACTCACTGAGCACATTTACTGTGGACTCTGACGTCAACTGGACGTTCATGGGCATGATGTACGTGATGGTAAAGCAACGACCGGACTCCTCACCTGAAGAGAGAGAGAGATAAAAACCGTTGACACACAGTTTAGAGACAAGGTAAAGACAAGACAGACGAGGAGACGTGAGGAAAAAGAGGAAGGAGGCAAGGGATTGTTACAGGACAGACAGGAGCAAAAACTCTTCAGCTGAGATGGCACAATAGATGATCTGGCGAGTAACAATGGCTAAAGGGCAGGTATATATACGGCGGAGCTGATGAGGGAATTGGGAGCAGGTGTGCAGGTTGGTGTGGAGGTCAGGTGATGCTAAGAGGTGGAAACACACTGAGGACGTGTAAGGAGTGAGATATTAGAAAATGTACAAAGACATGGGTCATCAGTGGACCTGAGATGGGCTGAGTGACACCTGGGTGATCTGTAATGGCACCCACCTGTCAGTCAAAGCAACCATGCTATTAATCATGCATAACTTTTATCTTCAATATAATTTGAACGGGTGAGTTAAAAAATTCAGGCTCAGTACAGCTGTCATGAACGGGGAAATTTGATTTAGAGACCAAAACTTTTTGCACCAGGCTGTTTGTTTCTGCTGTGAAGTTGAACATTTTAACATGGGAGCTTATGGAGATCGACTTCTTCTGTAGTCAACCATTCAAGGAACTGCAGTTTTTGGCACATCGGTGTTTGCTTTACACAGCCACGAACATTTCTTATATCTTATTTGTTTAACACAAACAACTGTGTGGGGTCAGTAACTTCCTTGAGTCTCAAGGAAGCAACATAACCTGTGTAAAATTACATTTTCCATCAACAAATCTGGGCTATGATTTACTCTGGATTACGTCTGTATGTTAGTCAAAACAGACAACATGAATCATGTGGAATATATAGGCATATGCTGACATTATTTAGCAAATAAAGTATGTTTTCTTTCTATTTTTTAAACACATTCTTGATGTGAACTTGGTTTCCTGTATTTCAAATACATATTCAGGATGGATGTCCCTCCCCTCAGACACTGTTCTCCTTACATTTGTCATCAACTTTTTTTTTTCTTTCATAAGTGTGAGTTACATCACATCCTCATCATTATCACTTCAGCATCGCACACACTGTCATATACAGACACCAGCTGGAATAATCCGCCAGCTAATTCTGTGGCACGATGAGGTGACATCTGTCTCTGGAGACGTGTAGGTGCAAATGTGTGTGTGTGTGTGTGTGTCTGCATATAATCATGCTGCAGGACTCATTGTACACTGAATGTATCTTGTTTTATAGTGTGCGATAGAAACACAATCTCCTTTTCTATCTATTTGTCGCTCTTTCTCTCACACCTGCCTCTTGTAATCCACACTCACTTGAAGTAATTGTGAATGTCGTCATGTGTCAAAGCTGATGACGATATGTTAGTGTGACTGCTGCGGCCACATTTAGATGCTATTTTACGTCATATTTCAGAAGCACATCACACTCGTTACTAACCGGCCAAGAAGCAGACTCTCCAGAGGCCGGAGTGCAGCGAGGTCTTGATGTCGGTGCTTTGATTCAGAGGCATAATGACGCCCTCCTCCAGGTACAACCAGTAGTCGGTGCTGACTGCCACTCCCAGCAGCCCCAGGCCGCTGATTGCAAAAACGCTGCTCAGCAATGTCAGCGCCTTCCTACCGCACGCGCTCATGGTGACAGTCGGGGGAGCCTCCAGCAGTCGGTGGTTAAAAATAAGAAGTCCAAGAAGCAAGCTGGAGGAGGAAGAGGAGGAGAAGGAAGATGAATATGAAGACTCAAACTGTTCTCAATCAAATACACAAGACATAAATAATAAATACAGATAAAGAAATATAAGTAATATAACTTCATACTGATTAATAACTGCTATTTCATATCTCATCAAAGTATAATGTTATAATGCCAACATTGTCTTGACATGTCAATCACAAACACTGGTGTCAGATGTGAGACTGGCTGCTGCTTCCGTCTGAATGAACGGGAAACAAATCACATGTGACGTGAAACTGTCTCCGTCCTGTTTGTCTTGACTGACAGACCAAGACTGTGATGAAAAGTTGCATTATAAAACAGCTTTGTTTCTTTTTTTTTGTGTGATTTCTTCGGGACTTTTGAGCCTTTATTTCATAGAAACAGCTGAAGAGTGACATGAAGAGAGGGAGATGAACCAAACCCAGGCAGCTGTGACTGAGCCCCTGTACATCGGGTGTCCTGAACTATGAGTTCTAAAGAAATAGCTTAACATTTTAGGAAAGACAGGTATCTGTTTTCTTTGTGAGAGTTGGATGAGAAGATTGATACCACTCTCTCTTTTTTGTTATATCGTATTTGTTTAACTCATACAAAAAAAGGTAACATTAAGAGGTGTTTCACTTCAACTTCACAGCAGAAATAAACATGTTTACAACCTGGTACAGCCTTGATCTCCATAGCTAATTTCCCCATACATGACAACTGTACAGGGGCTGAATTTCTATTCAATGTATATTAAGGCTTAAAGTTATGCTTTGCCACTTTGAATGACAGGTAGGAGCTGTTACAGGTGGTTTGTTTGAGCACCCAGATGTCATTCAGTCCGCCTCCGGTCCACCAATGATCCACGTCTTTGCCGATTCTTAGTTTAGCTGGGAGGCGGAAGATGCAGTACATCCCACATAGCAGCTACCACAGCGACCACACTCTGAGCTTCACAACGGCTCTTCACTAACCTGTGGGTGACGTCACACATGCACTGTCCATTCTTTATACCGTTAATGATATGGACTTTTTGTGTCTTTCGGAAACCATCACTGGGACACTGTTTGGTGGCTCACCTGGAAGCAGAGACATCATTTCTCTGCTTCATTCATCTGGATTTTACTTAAGAGTTGATTACCTTGGTCGCCTCTGAGCTGTCTAATTAAACCTTTAATGAGTATTCATTAAACTCTGCATGAGAAACTCTGCAGATTCATCGTGTAAACAAAACCCCAACAACGTCAGATTGTTTTACACGATCATCCCACTGGGCCTCGCAAGTGTGTTTGTCTGGCCAGATGCTTTATGAGCTCATCTGAGAAAAAGGGAAAAGGATGATAGACAGAGAAGGGCTGTCTGTGAGCTTCATCTCTTTCTTCTGTCCACGTGATATTTGACAGTCTTCGACAAAGCTGGAGAGATTTAAGAAGTCAAATGTACTCGTCACGATGGGCAGCTTATGAAATGTCAGGTCAGCCAGAGCAACTGCAGGAATCAATAGCATCTTAGTCTGGTTGTTGTGCAGGTAGATCTAATCTCAATCAATCCTGTCAGTCACAAAATGATTTTCACGTCTCATTCTCAGTTCAGGTTTTTGACTCGAGAGCCGACCCTTGCAGTTCTTCCCCTTCCAACATTAAAGTTTTATAGTCACAATAAATCATAATTCAGTCCATGATGCCGCTAACACTTTCAAACCTGCCATAAAAAGAATAATAATAAAGTCAATAATAAACCAGTTTGATCCTCCAGACTGAGGGACATTAAACGCGTTACAGCCGACTACTGTGAATACAAATTATCACGTTATTTGACATTTTACAGAAACAGCCCTGGAAAAAAAGGTGGGACGTTGATAAAAATCATGTATCATAAGTCAGAGTGGGAATTTGGCAAACTGATCACATAGATAGAGAGAGACATCATCCACAGTGACAGGGTGATGATTTAAGTCCCATTCAGGACACATGTGAATGATTTATGGACAGTCAGCTAGAGGACACACCGTCAGGGAAAAGCCTCATTTGAATGGCATGAAAATGAATTCAAATTGTAGTTCTATAAGTTGTTCATCCTAAAAATATATGCACTTAAAAGTCATTCTTTGTTGGCTTTTGAACAAGCTGCTCCAGAAATCTACTTGTCCACCAGCAAGGTCACGTCTCTTACTCACAATCAGTTGTCATATTCAGCTACATGGTCAGACTCTTAAACCTCTAGGCCACCGTGCAGAATGCCCATCTATATTTAAATGCAAACAAAGATGTATCCCCAAGAATTTCATCTAAAATATGCTTCATAATTGTCCCCAGTCGAGAAAAGGCCAGATGGGAGAATTAAAAGCATTTTTATGGTTTCCTTATGATCATGGAAATGTTAAAATATTATGCCCATCTCTCTTTAAAATAATCATAATGATTAACTGTACAAACACACTTTGAACTACCACAGGACTGTAGTCACATCCACATCAGATGCCATCTGCATGTCAACATACTGAGGCTTTAAATTAAATAAAGTAAACAGATGAATACAAGAGAATAGAAACACTTATCAAACACATGACATATCAATACTCTCTCACTGCTCTCCAACACCAGTCAAAACATGATCTTCTTGCAAATGATGAAGCTGCACAGTTATTTGTGACTGACACTGATAACAGTTTCATGTCAACCCTGAATCACCATCAGACTCATGTAGGGACTTAGAGCGCATCCATGCGTGTCATGTCTTGTGGCAGTATCCTATAAAGCCAATGAAATACTATAATTTAAATAAACGTGATTATATAGGAGTAGCATGTATTAACTCACAACAAACATCAGACTTTATCCGTGCATGAGTTACAACATACAACATGCAAACACTGAATTTCAAACAATGACTCCGTTACATACTGTTTGTAGTAATCTCTCTCACGCGCTGCGTTTAAAGTTGTGGGCTTAGACCCTCCTGCAGATATTTTTGTTTTTTCTCCGTCGATTTGATCACAAATTCCTTCAGGAAACTGTGAAGTGAAGCTCAGAGCGACCAAGACACGCAGCAGTGCGTCAGACAGCGTGGTCCTGCTGCACGAGCTGGTTTCAGCTGCTGAATGCAAACAGAGAGAGAGAGAGAGAGAGAGAGAGAGAGAGAGAGAGAGAGAGACCCTCCCCTTGATAGGACATAGTGGCATCTAGTGGTGTAGCTGCTGATTACATCCCCCTCACCTCACTCTCAGATGACATTGTAACGCATGTATAATATTGCCTGATTGTTGAGTCACATAATCTCACATCAGGATTATCTCAGAAAAGTCTAACTAGCTTCCTTTCAACCAAAAGAAAACTGATAATAATACACCCTCTCCTTTTTTCTGAACCTTCTTTCTATCCAAATAATTATCACGCAGTCCGGTGTGTAGGATTTTGTTTACTCGCTTTACTTTACCCTTCTTAGCATTAAAGAGAAACTATGGTGGATGTAAAACATCATAAAAGAGCATCTATAGATGTAAAAGACTCATTCTGAGGTAACAGATTTTAGATTTTTATTGATTTTCATTTTTTATGCACTAATGTAAACATAGTTATGCATATTTTTATTCCATTTCTGCTGTATCCTGTTAAAGCCTCCTAAATCTGACACTGGACCTTTAAATTCATGTGGTTTATCACACATTAAACAACAACAACTCACATGTGAAAAATAAAACAGAGCAGGTAAATATTTTTCATACTTTTATTTATACACAGTATTCATCATACCACAATGAACAGAGGAACAAGAAGAATCAGGTTAACAAAAGCAGGGGCAGTGAAAGGAAACACATACAAACATCCCTGTGGCTCTAACTCTAGCTTGTAGTGGTACTGTACCCTGACTGGCCTGACATTTGATTATCTCTGTCACGGGTCCAAAGGTTGCTTTTTTTTTTTTCTTTTTTTTTTCAATTCTCAATGTGAGACATGTAAACATTCACTTTTCTTCTCTTAACCTTAAAAATCTCATTTTGGTCCAGATGTGACGGCTGCAACATCAGTCTACATGTTAAGTAACTAATTCAGGTGTGAAGAGCTGTAGCCTTCCTAGATTTGGCAGTTTGATGAAACCTTGTGTGCCTCTAAAGAAAAAAACAAAACAAAAAACAGCTGGACAGACAGAAATAAAACTGAGTTTGGCACCAGTGAACAAAAAGCCAACAGAAGCGTTTTACACACATTTTGTCTGTTTATAATTCAGCTTTTTAGTCAAACAGGTTGGGCTACATGACAGAGAGTGGGAGCAGACGATGAGCAGTAAGAAGCGCACGATGCTCGACGGGTTTGTCTCCATGCTCCACGCCAAGAGAGGGAGGAGAAGGATGGAGGGAGGGGAGAGGACATGTCTCTGTATCATGCAGGGGGGGGTCTTTCTCATGCTTAAACCAGGCCTCGCCTCACGCATGCACACGATATACGCAAGAAAAGAAAAGGGCTCCGATATCCTCACACCGTTACTCAGCTTTAGAATTACAGAAGGAGTCAGCCCTGAGACGACCAAGGCAAGAGGGAGTAGGTGCTGCATATTCTCCATGACACTGAGTAGTAGAAAACAATGGATAAATAGTGGAAATACATATAACAAGGTTTGCTGATACCAAAGCTACCAAAGATTCAGCCAAACGTTATATATATACTGTATATATATACTGTATATACTCTTCTTAGGGGTACTCTAAACATAGAAATGTTCAAACCGTCTACGGTAGTAAAAGCACATTCAGTTCATAGTATAAAATCTGCAAGTAACTTCTCTTTTTGAAACATATTTACAAGAAAAAAAAAAGGTTTAGACATCTCTCTGGACATAAAAGTTAAACTAGAACATAAAACAGGGACAAAACTTTTTTTTTTTTTTACGTAACAGTTATAAACTTTTCTTCAGAATAAGACTCTTCAAAACATACAACAATTATATATTAACATAGTTTATATCATAATACTAAACTTTACAATGATACCAGACGTGTACTGCATCCTAGAGTCTACTGCTCATACAGAGTCAGAAAATAAGCATGCAACAGAGATCTGCTTTGTGCATATGGAAATAACATCTTTATACTTTAACTTTTGATCCACAGTTTTCTGACCCTATATACTTGAACTCATCCTGGATTCACCCACCACACTGCACCAAACAAGGCCTAGACAGCTTGTAACTTGAAAAGCATAATGTGCTTCTGTTTGTCTATGTTGAGTTAGATAAGTGTAGCTCCACGTCTTACAAAACAACAGATAGAAACGCTCCCTGTTCAGGGGTTTTAGTGCGTTGACAGTGTTTGGAAAGCCAGAGGGGGGGAAACATTACAAGGACTTTTAAAGATAGAAATGTAGGTTTTTTTCCACTTCTACTTTGGCACTCATGTAACAGTATACTACCTCTTTTTTTTTTTTTTTGGTCTTTTTTATTTTAAATATATAAATATAAAATACACGCGTAGCGGTTCAGAAGTAGATAAAGCCGAGAAAGAGCAGAAAAATATGTTCCGTTCTTGTCGTGCATTGCAGCTCGTTGCGTAGTGAGACTGGGCGACATGAGTGAGGATGAGAAGGATCTTGCATCTTTAATAGCTAAAGAGTTATTAACTGATAGACACATTCATACACGAGAGAAAAAAAAACGGCTGCAGGTTTGGAGGAAAAAAAAAACACAGATCAGATTCAGAATAAAGTCAAATCATGAGATGTCTGGGCAAATTATGCAAAAAATATCAGTGCCATGTACTTTCTCCTCGCCCACAAACATCGTTTTAACACTTGGCTCCACTCTCCCCAGTCATTTCTGTACACAGATATTGATAACTAGGAGACAGAATACTGTAGAGGATGACATGAGTCTTTTGACAGCGGGACGTTTGTGGGAGTTTTGGAAGGATCCTGTAGTTGAGCGACAGTCCATGCTTTCTTTTTTTGTGTGTGTGTGTGTGTGTGTTTTTTCTGCTCTCTCCTCATACGACGCTGTGCAGGGATGGATGGATGAACTGAGGGTTCATGTAGGAAAAGCCTGCGAACTCGCTCTGGTCGATGTTGGCGATGACCAGCTGATCGGGCGGGGTCAGCACAGGCTGTGTACGCGTGAAAAACTTGTCGAAGTTTTCTGCTCCTTTGCCACACTGAAAGATAAAAAGGAAAACATGTCAGATGTGGGAAGGATCAATCATTAGTTTGATCTTTGGTTTGGTTAACAGGAACAGGATGGTGGTGATGATTAAAAGGCTTTTCCCTTGTGAGTCTTTTATTAGGAAGCTTCCCTACAGTCCCAGAGGGAAGGTGGTGCAAGGAAATGTCGAAGCCCGATGCGTAGCCAGGCAGAAGTTGTAATTAGATTAGGATCTAACCCTACGCATCCACAGTGGAGGTCATCAGCATGTGTGTGTGCAGCTCTGCTCGGGGCTGTCATGTGTCTCCAGCAGCTGAATATATATATATGGATATTACTGTGCGCAGTATCAGCATAGATTCACAATGAAGCAAGATAAATTTCCTCCGAATGAGTAATCCACAACAAAAACAAATCTGGAGTTTACAGAGGATTTCAGCACCCGCTGTTTGCGACACATTTTCTCAGGAGACATATCAGCATGTCGGGTTTTTTTCAGCTGCGGTGTAATATTACAGAAGCTGAGCCATAAAGCCTCAGATGGATCTTTTGTTTGCCGATCCCTTCAGACCAATTAATGACGCCGTGTATGAGCTCACAACTGTGATACGCCTCACAAAGCCCCCGTAAATGGATGTATCCACTTTTAGCTCCCTCTCCGTGAGTGGAGACTGATACATCCGCTGTGTAACACTGCATTTACTGTGGCCCTTGTGTGGAAGTAAAGGGAACTCTGCTCTCAGGGAGCTATTTTTAATCCTCGGTGGCAGCGCTTGTGTTGCTTCGGGCGATGTGGGCAGCGAGGGGATGGAGGATGCAGGGGTCCACAAACAGAAAAGAAGTGTTTTGTGGTGACAAGAGGAGGTTTAGGTGTTGGGAAGGGGTGTGGGTGGGTGTTGGTGGCATGTGTCAGTGGTAGCTGGGCTGGTGGCTGCAGCTGAGATCCAGCCTCAAGCTCAGCTGGGTGCATATAAACCATTACATTGGATGAGGATGAATGGGAACGCAGACATACAATATGCATCTATTCACGCATACACAGACTCTCGGAGGAAGTATTTCAATTCTTCGGCAGTGATTCATTCAGGAATGACACCGATTTTCAAGTGATTTGCTGTTTTTAGCACACATGGCAGGAAGAAAACTAAATAAAAGCCACTGGATCTTTTATGGTTATTAGTTTGTGTCTGGAAATATCCTCCTGTTTTAGACATATACATATACTGTATGACATATCGACCTCTTGGCTGCATTGGTAAAGACGTTGTGCTAAAAACTGACGTAAACAAACTGTTGTTGTCTTAGTCACTGTTATACGGCTCACATTCAAAACAAAAGACAAAAGACCTATGGTATACATGGCCAGATCTAATTCATGCTCTTTAGATCGTCTTCTTCCTCAGAAAATTTGCATAAATTGATGCTAATTTATTTTTCTTTTATCAACTTTTTGGACAGTTTCTTATCTTGCACATGCTCATGTGTACATTGACATTTTTGGTTGCTGTAATCATTCCTTCTTGCTACACTGGCCCTGATGAGATCTTTCGTAAAGTGTTTTTGATGGTTTCAGGTAATATGAGGCTTTAACAGTTTGAGTTAGATGGATCAGGTCTGCAATAGTTACGGTGTTTTTAGTATAAAACTTGTTCTCTTTGTTATTGTCTGAGGAAACGCAAAGATCATTTAAAGACTGAAACCTTTGAAAGTTACATGCTTGATTTGTCCAACTTAAAAACACCAAAAGAAACTTTTACACAGAAACAGGGCTGGGGATTTTGTCCCTGATCTCATATCTTAAAACTGTGTCATCTTTTCATAAGAATGACTACAGTGACCAAAAACTTAATGAATGTACACATGAGCATATTTAGTCATTTAACTGACACTTGTACTGATTGCAGTGACTTACAAAAAAGGAAAACAATCAACGTACAGTGCGACAAGGACATGTTAGTGCAGCAATAAGTACTACTAATGACAGTTAACTACAGGCAGCCAGTGAAGCTCGCTGAGCATAGGAATGTGGTAAAATTTAAAATCTGTGCAACGTTTGGGTTGAAATATTCGGTTTCAAGTTTGCAAAATGACGCACAATAAGACAAAAAGAGTTAAGCAACATTAGTGTAACAATGCTATACGCAGCAGTGGACACAATGTCGGCACTGTAACATGATATAAATTAGTCTACCTTCATAAAACTTGCTTTTGTTGTTGCAAATTAATTAACCGGATACCGTATTGCAATATCAGAAGATCAGATGATTACTGCATCAATCTAAAAACAAATATTTTATCTATAAAAAGTTTCTCAACTGGTTTTCCTCAAAGTGTACAATAACCTGCTATATATCACTGTAATATCCCATATATCATGACAGAGGGTGGTCAAATGGATGCTGTCATTTTAATTTGAAAGCACAGCTGTACACATACAGTATAAACACCTGCAAGTACACATTCACAACACACACTCACAGCATCACTCACCACTTTGGGTTTAAATGGCGGCTGGATCTCTCTGTTTGCCAGGCGCTCCCAGTCGATGCGTCTGAAGAAGGCCTGCTCCCTGATGTCCCTCTCCCCCTCTGGGCCACAGCCGAGACGCTTTGATGGGTGTTTGGTCATCAGCTGGTGACAAACAGAAGAGGAGGGATTAAAGGACAGAGGCGGTGAACTGCTTAAGGGGAAAGAAAAGGTAAAAACAATAGCTTCAACGATCCACATTTTTATCTTTGTTTCATGTCAACAACATTATGCAGAGCCAGACTAGACACTCACACCGTTTTCACTCATCCAGCTCTAAAATAGTCGCAGGAAATTACGACGCCTTTTCACTGCCCCCCTGTTTCTGATTCAGCAGCCACCTTCAATTTCAAACAATAATTCATTTTTGCAAATGAGACGTGAAGCAAACAATAAGAGGGATCGGGATTATCTCATCTGTCAGCCGCTCTGAGATGATGAATGAGTTTTTTTGTGGCGGCACACCGCTACGTTTAATATCATAATAAATGAAGGCTGGATATGTTATTAAAAGACTTGGTCGGACGGTGCACCTGAATCTTAATTGAATCTTCTGTGGTGTGTAAATCGACTCTGAAAACTCATTTCCTTGTTGGTAAATAATCCTAATCATGACAGCGTGACGCAAACATGATGCAGAGGTATGAGATGAACAGGTGCTGAGTGGAAGAGGAAGGAAGAGTTTTGACTTTGCTGAAGCGTAAAATCATTTGTTACTGTGATAAAATGTGAAACCATCGTCTGTGTCATGTTAGCCATAAAACTACAAAGATTTGAAGCAAACTGGATGCTGTCGCTACTAATGTTGGGAAAAATCTGACATATATGACCTTTTCTAAAAGGTTTCATTTATTTTTTTGTTTGACATTTATTTGGCTGTAATCTTTATTGATGAATCTATCAATTATTCTTCTGATTAATCATTCAATCAATCAACAGAGCGTATGATGGCAATGCTTTTCAATAGCTCACCAGACAACAATATTTAACTTAGACAAAAATAAATATGATGATGAGTATTATTAAAAACAGTACTCACTCCCTTGCAGATGGACACGGCTTCTTTCGACATGGACTTGGGGTAGGACACGTTGTGTTCCATGATGGACTGGAAAAGCTCATCTTCGTCCTCTCCATCGAACGGTGGCTGAAAATGGAGACAAACTCAGTGTCACAGAGTTCATGTAAAAGATGGGTGTGATGACACCTTACATACAGCCTGAGGGTGTTTCTGTGACAAGATGCTGAGGTGATGAAGTCAGTAAGGTGAGCTGAGCAGTGGGATAACAGCTATCTTGTACTTCATGGGTGATACGTGTGTTGTGATCCATTATCAGTCAAAGAAATATCTTCTGCTGAATCTTCTGCTTAGAAACCGGAAACCTTAACCATGTGTTGTCCAATCAATCAGAGGGTTAAAATCTACTTTTTCTCAAGATAACTTCATACTGTGGTTCATTAACCCGTGAGAGCCATCAGAGGCCAGAGCCACCACACTTTGGTGTTCACAACAGAAATCTATGGATAGAGACTATGTCCAATTTATTTATAGTCTGGGGTCTAGTTTATAATTACTGAAGCTGATCATGCAGTCTTGATTGAGTAAATGATTCATAAAAATACATCTTTGATAGTAAAATATATAAATGTTTTTTTTCACTTTTTAAAGGTCCAGTGTGTAGGATTTAGTGGCACCTAGTGGTTAAGTTGCAGATTGCAACCAAACAAATACTCTCCCACGCTTTAACCTCTCCTTCCAAGCATGTAGTAAAAACACCGGCTGCCAAATTGACATAAAAAGCAGAAAGGTCATATCTCGTTTGGTTTGTCTGTTCTGGGCTACTGTAGAAAAATGGTGGTTCAACATGGTGGACTCCGTGGAAGTGGACCCGCACACAGTGTAGATATTAAGGGCTCATTTTAAGGACAACAAAAACAGCTATTCTTATTTTCAGGCGATTACACGCTAATGAAAACCTACTAAAAAATATTGTATTCCATTGCTGCCAATAAATACTTCAAAACTAAGTCTTACACAATGGACCTTTAAGACCATAGATGAAAACTGGAGCAGTAAAACAACATATTACCTGTCCTGCCAGCATTTCATACAGAAGAACTCCATAAGCCCACCAGTCCACTGATTTTCCATAAGGCTGGTATGCTATGATCTGAAAGAGAGAAAAAGAAAAGATTAAAACGATGAATTAATCAAACCTGTCTCTATTCTGTCAATACAGTTGTGACATACAACCACAGAGAACCATGTAGTAAAGATATCCGATACATGGTGAAAAGTAGCATCTAGACTCTAACCAAATCAACCAGCATTAAATACAGTCAGCTATTTTGAGCTGCCTTAACAAAGGCGCCTTCTCCTCCCATCCAATTTGCCGTCCTACACCTCCCTCCCACACACAATCTACACACACACAATAATAATCATGGAGACGCACAAGCAAAGAGCTAAATCACAGCTGCACTCGCCTTTAACAGAGATGCAGCAATTTATACAGTTCACAAAGTTATAATTTGTTGCTCGGCTTTCTTGTCTACACCCACGCGCGAGATGCTTGTGTTTACATCGCTCTGCTGAAAGACTTGATCAGAAAATGCTGGGATGTGTTGGCGGCCGGTCAAAGGTGATTTCTCGCAATGTAAAACCAAAATACTGACAACGCGGCACAGATTTTGTGCTATAATGCTGTAAATTAAAGTTAGTTAGGCAAAGAGGAGAAAGGCAAAGTCTTTATAAAGCTATTTATATCCAGTGGAAAGAAATTCTTATGAAATCAAGATGTTTCTATATATACGTTATTGTGAGTAAGGGCTTCCCTCACCTCCCACCTGTGACACATGATCCTTTATGAGTCAGTGCAGACAGACAGGAGTGGTTAGACACACATAGCAATACCTATACAGTATTACCAAGCATCTAATTACTCCAAGTGAATCATCTCTGCTCTGTGTAAATAACTTTTTTTTACTTTTCTTTGTTTGCCGGGAGTTTCTGACCCTGAGATTCTTCCTTTAATTTGTCACTCCTTCATACCGCACAGCAGGGGTGTTAAACTCATTTATTAAACATTATAAACTATAGTTGTGTGCTGTGGAAACCCTTAAGATGGAGTGAAGGTCATCACAGAGAAAAGCTGCTCACACAGGTATGTGCTTCCAACCACGCAGAGCATTTGAGCGGCACGTAGGCGCAAGTTGAGGGATGAAATCTCTGCAGCTTCCACAGTCTTATTTTGCCTTGAGTGTGTCATTACACCGGAGGTCTATGAGCTCCATTTGGAGGTTTACAGGCGCTCTTTCCATGTCAACTGCAAACAGATTGCTGAGCAGCTCAAATTTAAATTTATTAAGTGCAAAGTCGGCAAATTGCAGAGTGAACTCAGTGCCAAGCGCTCCCAGTAAATCAGCACAGTTGGAAACACAGCAGATGAGACATGGTTTGTCGTATGGTAGATGATATTTCCTCATCGGACAGATATAATTGTACCAAGATACCTATGAAAGTCAGGAAGGTTTGGGCATAGTTTGATTTGAGTAAAACTTGAATGAATGTTTGCTGAATGTGTTATTTATTAGTTACGAGGCTGTTATAAGCTCACATAGTTGCTGTTACAGGTTACACTGGTTAGTTGTGGTACCACAATCAGTTATTTGAGTTATAGCAGACTTTTTAAAATGTATAATTCAGTGTGTATGTAATCCATTATCCTGACTGCAGCTACTCACTTTAGATACATTCATTTATTAAACAGTTATTCTGAAAAGACAGGGGACATAACTGGAAATGGTGTCGGTCTGAAGAACTTGAGAGCGTCCCTTGATAACATAACACAGAGCAAACACCAATTTTGACAAGTCTGTGAGGATATGACAGACACAGATTCCTTGTTGCCTTGTTGTTGTGGTGAAAATGGTTGCTGACTAAGTGGTGTTGTAACACCCTGTGGTGAATCGTTGGTCTCTTGTTGTCTACCAGGCAGTCTAAGTTACTCATGACTCTTTCTGTTTAATAAACCCAAAATACTGGCATTCACATAGCACGTAACAAGTAATTTTTGAAACAATAGTTATCAAACAGAGAAAGACAAAAGGAATCCTATTTTGCTGCTTTTTAATGTTATTAGAGGGGAAATATGACACAGTTGGAGCTTAACGTAACATAAAAACCCACAAATTTTCTATTTTTCTCACTAACGATTGCAGCTTAGAAACTATTTCTACACTTTTGTTGCTGTATTTCTTTGATTTTGGAAAGGCTAGAAACTTTCACATCAACATGTGGATGTGTGACAGATGTGTCATGCCCAAGTGGCAACCTCCATTGGCTGGGAAGTGAAGCTCCAGCAGCCATTTGAGGCTAGATACAGAATAAGTCCATTTCCATAAGTCCCCATGTTAAAATGTATAACTTTACAGTACAGGCTGCTTTGATTGAAAGGTAAGTGCTGTTACAGATGGCTTATTCGAGCACCCAGGCATCATTGAGCTCGCCTCAGGTCCATTAATGATCCACGTCTTTCCCAGTATTTAGATTAGCCAGGAGGTGAAAGAAGCAGCACATCCATCATGGCAACATTTTCAGGGTGATGTCATTGGTTACTCCTAGTTACGTTTTCTAAGCAATGATTGGACACTATCTGCTCAGGGGCAGGGTTTACAACTCTGTCAATTTGCTACAATTCAAATTATATCGGACAAGAAAGTCCAACAGTAGGATACAGAGTGATCACTTAGTTGTTGTTGTGCCATCCTTTACTGTAATCTGGACATCTCATTCTCACCTCTGGGGCGATGTAGTCCGGGGTGCCACAGAAGGTGCGTGTGCTCATGCCTTCATACATGTTCTCTTTACACATGCCAAAGTCTGCGATCTTGATGTGACCCTCGGAGTCCAGCATCACGTTGTCCAGCTTCAGATCCCTGCAGCAGAGAGAGGACACGCGTTCGTCTTTGTCTGGATTTGTGATCACTTTGTTACTTGTGTGTTGCTGTCAGCCTCTACAGTTAAAGTTACACTGCTGCCACCTCTCTGAGCGTTTTATCCATCTGCAGCACACCTCATACGTGGCAAACTACAAGTCCTGTGATAATTCCCCCTCCAATCCTGCCTCCTTTGAGGCTTTTTGCAATTCAGTGTGCATCTCTGCTTGTGTTTGATGTCTCAATTCTTCATGTTCATCCCCTCATCCACCACTTCTGGCAGCTATATCTGTCACAAAGTAGTGTCAAGATGCCGAACACAAGGCTGGTGGGATATGAAGAATGGATCCTCAGCTGAAGTACTGAAGAGGAACAGGGTGACCTCTACTCTCTGTTATTTCTTTCTGTCCTTTCTATTATTGCTCTCTTTTTGCATCAGGATGATTAGTATGGATTTAATGCTCGCCTCCTTCATGAGGGTGTTCACGCTCTGCAGTTTAAATACAGACAGAGCAGCGAGGTTAAATCTACATTTTAAATCTGTTTCTTTCATTCATTCTGTCTCTCTGGACCTGCATACTTTTCCAAGCCTTTCATAAAAGTGCAGTACGTGTGTTTTGTTTTTTTCACGTAACAATAAATTCATTTGAATGTGCTTCATTACATTAAAACTGCTTTCTCTCTGACTCACCCACCTGTAGATGATTCCCTTTCGGTGCAAGAAAAACAAACCAACAGCAATCTCTGCAGCATAAAACCTGCAACATTAAAAGTCATTAAAATGGTTACAAAAGAAATTTGTCAGGGAAGTGATTATAATGAATGCAGGAAAGAAATACACAAGAATCCACTGCACTAGAGAATAAATATGAACAAATATTGGGGTGATCAGTAACATTACATCCTGTGTAATTTAACTGAGTAATCCTTCACAATGTAACTATAAAGTAACTAAAACATTTTTAAAATATAATCTGGGCTCTCGTAATTACAAATTTTTTTGATTCATCATGACTCAAGCCTGCATAGTAGAGGGGCTAAACTGCTAACTTGAGCCGCTGGTGAATATCTTTGTCATTGTTAAAACATGTGAATGAACTGCAGAGCGTCCTTACACTGCCTGCGGCTCCTTGAATTTGCCCATGCGTTGGATATGATACATAAGGTCTCCCCCGTTGATGTACTCCATCACAAAATAGAGCCGATCCTAGAATAATGGAATAAAAAGGGATGTTATTGCCCAAAGAGCAGCTCTAAATAGGTGCTCCACAAAGAAAAGTACACGATGTGCAGACACATATAATGTATATTATATTCAAACATCTTACGTAACATAGTCTACAGCCATTTGTCTGTAACACATGCTCCTCCTCCAGAGATATTAAAATGCCTGACATGATCTATTCTTCCAGCATAGTGGCTGGGTTCCTGTATAATAAGTCTTTGATCAGTAAATGTAGCTTTATTAAAGACTCCTTGAGTCACTCTGTCTACGCACAGAGCTGACGTCATACCGGAGACTTCATATTCAGGGGTGGTTTAAGCTCAGTATCGTATTTTCTCTGCAGACTGCAAATAAATGTAAGGCAAATACAGATGTGATGGTAGATATGATGGCAAACACACACACACACACACACTGGAGCAAAATGCCTGATGAAAGAGTGATGAGGGAGCAAAATGGCACCCCGTTAAATAAAGATTTTTGTTTCTGAGCAGCAGGAAGTATGCATTAAAAATAACTCTGACTACACACCACAGTCTGGAAGCAGGAGTGGAGCTGTGTGAGGAATGGTGGCTTGTCTCTCTGGGCCAAGACCCTCTTCTCCACCATCGTACATTCAACATCATCATCCTGGATCACGACGTCTTTCTTCAGGATCTTGATGGCGTACAGCTCCTCTGTTGACTTCATCTCAGCCAGCATTACCTGCAGGTCAGAGGTTGTGATGAAACAAAAAGAGACAAAAACAAATGCAGATATTTGAAGCATTATAATAATAATTTTAAGAATATAGGAGGAGATCAACAATAATAATATTAATAATTAATGACCTTTGTTTTTCGGCTCTCACCTTGCCAAAGCTGCCCTTCCCAAGAAGAGCCAGGAAGTTGAAGTCGCTCAGTCGGACCCGGTCCATGTTACCTGAAGGCAGGCTGAACCGCCGGTGGTCTGATGGCGTGATCACTTTCTTACCATGGCCCAGCTTGGCTTTCTGCGGCATTAAAAACATATTTCAAGATTATAAATTGTTTACTGCTGTGAACATCTTACACAAATAATAATTATTATAATAAACAGAGCTGTTTGCACACCTCTGCTTCAACAATAAAAGAATAAGTAGCACTATGTATGGTTTGACTCGAGGAGAAGACAGTCGTCATGCTTGTGTCTAACAGCTGGTCTGGAGTGAGATATTCACATCTGGCTTTCTCTCCCTGTAGATCACAGACTGCCACAGAAGCAGGACTTAATCACTGGTTGTACAGTAGGCAACGAACTGGACGTATGCCCGCCAGCTACAAATCACAGTAAGAGTGTGTGTGTTATTCTGCAGCATAAAACGTAATAAAATATCTCTACATGAGTTGAAAATAAAAGAACTTGTTCATAAGTAGCGCAAAGAAAACTTTTTTCAGCCCCATTGGAGATTTTTTCACTGTTTTTGCAAGCGTGGCCACATTATTGTTACAGTTGTTACGTTTGCCATCGTCTGGTTAGCTGCATGTGTCAGAAACAAGTCAAGCTTTCTTTATTCTTTCTCCATTTCTTTGTACATAGATCGCAGGGATCTATTTTTTCCCACTGACATGCCAGACGCCCTCACAGATATTCAGCAGGATCTCTCTTCTGGTGCATTTTGGGAAATCATGAGGTGGGCAGTCAGCAGGGGGGTGCCAGTGTTGCAAGGTTCCCTGTTGTTATAATGACTGGTCTGCCAAGCGTGTTTGAACAAAAAGGGCAATTAAGACCCTGCCAGCTCCCATCATGGCTCCAGCGGTTGTCTGTTTCTGTCAGATAGAGCAGAAAAAACAGGCGGCCGGTGGGGCACAGAGAGGCTGTTGCCAGGCCAACCGTTTCTCTTCTCTTGACTCAATGTGGTAACATAGTCTACATAATAATTGTCACATATCTGACTTACGTTAAACGGCTCTACATGTACACCTGGTTGGTTGGTTGGTCAGTTAAGAGCAGACTAATGTAAACATTAACTCGGTGTGTTGTAGCTACAGAGGAAAGTGCTGCCTCTGTATGATGGTACAGTTCATTCTTTTCACCTAGAAGAAAACCATCAAAGAGGGATTTTAAGTGGCTTAAAAGTTACATTAACTAACTAGTAAGGCATGATCTTTAACATATCCTCAACAAAATGAATAACTGTGTCATCAGTGGTTATGGTTTTGGCTGTTTTCTTCTAATATACTAGATATTTTCAGCTTTTCACGCCTCTGAAATCCTTCCAATGACTAAAATCAGACAGGAAAAATCAGACTAAAAGTCTGCTACGCTCTGTCTGTCTGTTGTTTCTTGACTTGTTGCTGTTTTCTCTGAACGTACAGCACATTATGTAGCACTTTTGTGCAATTTAATGTCGTCCTGTCTGCACTATATTTACTCTTTTTTACACTTTGTTTAAATCAATGCTGCAAAATTCCAATATCTGTGCATATACAGCATAGCCACATACATATGATAAATAAACCTGAATCTTAATCTATATTTAATGTTTCATGTAGCACCATTGTCCTTTGCGAAACACTTGTTTCACTGTGTATATAGGTGAAGTGACAATAAAACCTGACTTGACTTGAAATCTGACAGAAAATGACTTTGGTTTTACTCCACATAAGTCATGGAATCGTTAAATATCACAAGCCAAAAAAAGTTGTGAACTTCTAACATAAACACTCCTCGAGTTTCTGCTTCAGAAGGTTTGATCAAGGACAGATCTGATCTGGTTTATGTCCAGCCAAGTTTTATAGTGCAGGCGTGAAGACATTTATTTATGTCTAGGTTAGGAGTGAGGATATTTTGGTGCATGTCAACACTAAAATAAATCTAGACGTCACATGTCATTACATCATTGCTGTTGCTTTTTCTATTATGGAGGCGAGTTTTGTCGTCTGAATAACGTGGTGTTTGTTTCAGTTTACTGCAGTTTGCAATGGTTTCAGAGACATCTAGTGGTCATTTTTAGAATATAGCATATAGCATGAATAATGGACTTGTAACAGCAGGAAAAACACAGATTTTCTTGGTAAGGACAGTCGCATGAAGCGGGATGCAGCTCTCCTTAAAACACCTGTGAGTTTCCTGCTGTGACAAAATGTGTGCTGTGTAACCACTCCATGAAACAGCTAAAAAACAAACAAACACGTCTACCTGTTTCAACACAAACAAAGGTTTGAAATATTTTTGTCAAAGTGACCATACATAGTTATATTCAAACACATCCAATGCAGTCAGTCTTGTAATAAATATAACACTGCCACCATGTGGAAAGATTTGGCATGCACACCAAGAACACCAAAGAACCCGCCTGTGTGTGTGTATCCATTCATACAGATACTGTGCATAAGTGAGTTTTCATCCATGCTTCATGTCCCAACAGCCTTCTATAGTCCAGACCAAAGGCAGACTAGTAGAGGGCGGACTGTGGACCACACTGTCAGCCAATGAGGAGCAGGTGTGAGACTCTCTTGACCAATGACAGTGCGCTGATAGTGGTGAGGAACACATTTACTAACAACATAGCTGTCTGGTGTTTGGTGTTGAATGTAGGTATATGTTGAAGCAGCACTTTTATTCACGTTTTATATGCTGCTGCTGCTGTGTGTGTGTGTGTGTGTGTGTGCTGGAGAAACACCAGCTGCTTTCCTGTGTGCGCTGTAAAGCCGAATGCAAATGCTGCAAATGTCAGACTTTTCTAGGTCTGACCTTTTGCAGCAGGTGCTGCAAAATCTTTACATTATAAATAACATGTAGTCCCTTTAGCTTTATGTTTACGTGTGTGAGACAAAGAAGGAGGGAGTTAGTGTGTGTGAGAGGAGTTAGAGGGATAAAAGCATGTTCATTTTAGTGTGTGCATAACAGCAAGCAAATTGGGCTGGTTCAACTATATGCCGTTGAGAGCCTTTGTTAGTAAATCAGATTAGTTTGTGGAAGCCCGGCAGAGATCCACAAACAATCCTATAACACAGTCAGTCAGTAAAGTGAGTGAATGCAAGCTGGCAGAGAAATAGAGACGGAGCAGGCAGAAGAGCTACCTTGAGATAGTGGATATTTAACTGGCAGGCCTAGAAGAAAGAAGAAACTCACTTATTAGTGTGGTCAAAGGTATGCTGCTGCTGTGTGTGTGTGTGTGTGTTAGCTGGGGAAAAAAAATAAAGTGACAGAATACACATGTGCACCGATGAGTCATCACTCTAGATCTATCTCATCATTTAACAATACAATCTATCAGAGGCATGACGAGAAATAAAAACAAACAGAATAAATCCTCTATCTGTCACATCTGGTTGCATCTCTGCAGCTCAGCCCAGCAGTTTCCACGGCAACTGCACAGTTGTGTGAAGACGCTAGCCTCGGAGGAAAGGTCAGCGTTGCACGGAGTGGAGAGAAAGGGAAAAATTAAAAAACAAGATAGAAGACTGCTGCAAGGAGGTGGCATTTACACTCGGTTTTAAAACACCTGTGCACACACACACAGCTGGACTTTAATAAAAGTGCCCTCGCTCTCTCCAATCTTCTTCTCGGTTGAATCTCATGTCTTTACACTGCAATGTTTAATGTAGCAGCTGCCTTTTAACCTGCATATCAGTAATATAGCCTAGATGTGAAGAGAGGTGATGAGTTTCATTTAAAGATATTAACAGAAACCTGTGATTAACACTTGCAGTAAACAGACCGGCCACTAGAGAGCGACAGTTGCATATCAGTGTTTTCACATGATTTATCTCCCCTTTACTGAAAATCATGTACACAGCACTGCAGATCGTTTTCAAAGCAAACTGTAGTGAGTCTCGAAACTTCACTATAAACTCATCATACTTGCTTTTGTTTAGTAAAAGTTACATTATTATTTCACATTTTTAAAAGCAACCATGATATTCACTGCCAAGCAGGTGCAGGTGAGGAGTTGGCATCAATATTGAATAAAGTATAAACAATTTTAAGTAACGCAGATACAACATGAAAAATGAACAATGAGATCCAAGAAGCACGACTGAGAGAGATGCAGAATAACACAGAATAAGTCACATTAATCAAAAGATGGAATATTAGAGAGCAGAAAAAAGTTGAACAGGTGTATTGTGTTGTCTTGGTTGGTTATATATAGTCCAATGAGGGCAAGGAAACCTGGCTGAATCATTAAAGCTGTTCGTCCTTGAGAAAAACAGAACAGGGACCCCCCCACGTGTGTCACATTTTAAGCCTGGCCTATAATATCTTTTATATTTACTTTATTCAACTTTTAATTCACCTTATTAGCATATTTACATGCTGGGTTATTAGCCTATATGTGTTGATGATTGATAAAAAGATCATGCATAATTATTATTGGTTACTGAATGCCAAGGGCTGTGCGTCTTTGGACATTTCCACTGATTCATCCAACTGGAGTTCAAATGCCTCCGCTGTTTGTAGTTTCTCATTTATCTGCACCCTCACATTCATCATTATTTTGGTGAAAATTGTCAATTAATATGACAAATATTGGCGGACCTTAGAGTTAGACCGTTCGCCTCCTGTATTACTTCTCTAACATGTTTTCTATGTCATAAGTGGTGTGAGGAAAGACGGTGACCAGTCTCTGGTGGCAATTTTCTTCAATTTTCTTTATTTATCCGATAGTCACCACATTAGATAAAAGCGATGCAGCATTGTTGTCAGTTTCCAAAAACATTTTAAACATGATGATAATGTAGGAGAACCTACACCACCTGTTTTCAGTCCTTTGTGTAGGCCATCTGGACGGGTGCTTAAAGAGGGAGCACGCCTCAATAGGTATCCTTTTATGAGATCAATGAGTAGGTGGGTATTATTTTCGTTGGCTGATTGAATTTCGTGTTGTACATTTCACTATCTTTGAATGTACAGTATTTTTGGTTATGTATTGCAGAATGTAATATGGATTTGTTGGTACCAGCAAATCAAAGAAATTATGGTTTTATTGTTAATCTTGTTGACGCTCCCTTCCAGAGCTCTACTCTGATACGCCGGTTTGAACTGGAGAGAAGGTCTGTCAGAGGAAATATGTGTTGAAAATGTCTGTTTTGTATGTTATGGGACGAGCAGCGCAGTAACTTTTCTTTGTTAAATGATCATTTTTGTTTGGTGACTGAATAAAAGTGTTTTCTGCACACCCCCTGGCCAGCGTGATGCTTTTGCAGGCTTGCACCTCTCTTTGCAACAACATTAATACAGCAAATAAGAAGGTCGTCCATGTTGACCTGCAGACTGAACCTAGAAATAACGGTGCAATTAAAAAAGAAGCAATAACCATAAGTTATAATCTTTATTTAGACCTTCGAATACTTGCTAGGCTCGGATTATACTTTCTGAAAAGTAGTCTGTCCATTATTGCTGTTTCCATTGTGTTATTATTATTATGAATTACATATTCACCCTCAGGAACTTGTTTCATTCGGTGACTGTAAGCTTGTACTATACTTGTACTAGGTGTAGCCTATAGATGGGATTTCCCTTTGGAACAAAGCGCATTTACTTTTTAATGCCAGGAGAAAGTGATCTCCCTCTCCAGCACATAGGGTGAAAAGCACAAGCTGGGAACAGGGATGAGGTTACCATGGTTACAGGAGAGAGGAACACATTTTGTCGAAGTGCGTGACAAAGAAAGCCTACTTACGCTTTTATGAAAATGTTACAAATTCACAACCCTGAGTCGAGACCTCCCTGTCCATCCTCACCTCAAACTTTTGACGGAGCTCCAGGTTGACGTCGTCCACCTCCGGGATGGGAACGTTGTAATACTCTCCCTCCTCCTGGTTCAGCAGCTTGTACCTAGGAGAAAGAGAGAGAGAAAAAAAGATGGACTTTACTTTCCTTCAATCCATCAACTATACATCTCTCCTTCTGTCCACCTACACAGCATTAAACTTTACATCTCTTTGAGTGTTTGCAGGCCCGCCAACAGTGCCAACTTGACTCTACTTCCTCTCTAATGTACACATCCTCTCAAACACTTGTCTAATGACCTGGAACATACAACACCACATGAAGACAAACACGCATAGACGCACTGTTTCCGAGCTGCTGATGCCAACACCTGGAGCTTCTGACTGCGCTCAAAGCAGCAGTCAATCAGGCTGGGTTTAGGCTATGTGTCTGCAGGTATGCTGACTTTAACGTCTCCGTGAGTGTGTGTTTATCAGTATGAGACAAAGCAGGGCGACAAAGACTAGAGGGGGCAAGGAAATGACGCCAGCAGGTGCTACTAGTGTTTACGTCTGTTTTATGGACAATGTGCTGCTGTTTGAGTGACGCTGGTTGTGGCAAGTATCAAGTTATCAAGTTAGCTTTTGAAAACCATGACTTAATTTCAGTACGTGTTTGTTAAAAACCTATTTTGCAAGTTTAAAGGACTAGCTGTTTCAAAGAGTTTGACCTTCAAACCTTTAAGAGCTGTCACATAGAATGACAACAAATCAATTCACAGTACTTTTTATTTCATGTTCTGCATTAAATTATGTTATATAATTTTTCTTTAGTATCCTTCATTATATTTTTTTTTACATTAGCTGTGGTTCAGGAGGTAGAGCGGGTCGTCTACTAATCAGTGATCAGCGGTTCGATCACCGACTCCTCCAGTCTGCATGTCGATACTGAGCCATTTGTGCGTAAATGTCTATGAATGATTAGCTCCCAAACTGATTAACCTTACATGGCAGCCAATACCATCAGTACTCACGCACAGATCTCAATCTCACTGCGACTTTCCTGATTAAATAAAATTCACATCAGGCTCACTTATTAAATTCTACTAACAAGAAAATTTCGATTGTTTCTAGAACTCAAGGGACCTCTGTGTAGGATTTAGAAGCACAAAAACAGCCTGTCAAGTAGTAGATATAAAACATCATTCTAAGGTAACAAAACCAACAATTTTCAGGTGATAATACGCTAATGAAAACATTGTTCTGCATATTATATTCCATTTGTGTCATATGCTGGAAATAGAGCCCACACACTGGACCTTTGTCTCCTTTAATTTTTTTCATCACTACACTTTTCATGTACTTTAAGTACAGGAAAAGTATAAATGCAGCATGAAATGTACGTAAATCTGGATATTACGACTTCCTCACACCAGCTGAGGTTTCAGAGAGTCTGGATATAAATAGAAGTGACTGACCATCCACAGTTGGGAGCTTTGATCAGCTCGGACACTCCGAACGACATGGAGCCCATGAAGTCGTTCCGGGTGGTTCGGTCCCAGTCCCACACCTCGATGGACAGACGGCGGTCCTTATCTGATGCTTTCAGCTTACTGAATATGTACACAAAGCAGCAATATGTGACGACAGCGTTTCCTGGATTGTTAAGAACTATTATAATATTATAACAAACAGACACTAAGACACAGCAGTAGACACACAGACTCACAAGGTGAAGGATTCGTTCCAGCAGGGGTTAAGAGAGGAGCGGATGGTCCTGGTCTTCTGTTTGGTCTCATTCTTTGGGTCGGGGGTGAGCTTGAGTTTTACATAGGGGTCTGATAAACCATTTGGATCCATTGGAATCAGGTTCCTGGCTTCACCCACTGGAAAAAGGGAAGAGAGACAGAGAGAGAAATATAACCTTGTGTATGTATTTCGAGACACAATCCAGTCAAGAAGTCACTCTGAGGCTGGACAGCTCAGAGATCTGAGCTTCAGTCTCTCTGTACTATATATGTGGACTATGGACTAATCTTACACAAGTTGACTTCTGAACCTCATACTGGCAAAAAAGATGCCTGCGAATAATATTTGGAACTAAAAACATACTTCAGATGGTCGGCAGGATGGCCCTGTACCAAGCAGCAATATTTTTTCTCTTGTACAAATCAAAATGTGTCTGTAGCAGACAGTATTTTGCAGATACTTGCCAGATTTATTAAATAAATACAGTGCAACATTTGAAAAGTTTAATTAATTAAAACTATCAGCAGAGATTCAGGAGCAGGACCACAGCTCAACCATCCCTCTGCAACCCTCCCACCCCATTTCTTTCTTCTTCTTCCTGAGGTCCGTCATGTCCGGGTGTGATGATGGATCAAAGCTTCCCAACAACACAGCAACAGACCAGAGAAGTATAGAAGTATAAACGTGTTCAAGCATCACTGACATTCATTTTGTGGTCTTCGCTGGTGAAATAATGAATAAAGAAATGTTTTTTTAACCCTTACAAACTGTTTATATTGAATGCCTTCACAGTCCGAGAAAAATTTCAAGAAAATTTTTGAACTACTATATATATTTTTATATATATATATATATATATTATAGTTATGATAAATCTATGATTTAGATAGCATGAGAGGAAAAATAAACATCTATATCACACTATATCATGTCCTATTTTACCTAAAACATGAAAACATAACAGTCAAAAAAAAGTTTTGTATGTTTCTCAAAGTAAGGCATTAATAAAACTTTAGTTTTGGTATCATGCCAAAACTGGAATGAATGAATGAATGAATGAATGGATGGATGGATAGATAGATAATAAAGCTCCACCATTCACCTCAAATGAGTTTACTGTTACATGGAAAACAAACTCGTGCATAGACTGATCCTTAGTTATGCTGCTATAGGCCTAGACTGCAGGGGGACTTCCCATGATGCACTGAGCTCTCTCTTCCTCTCCCCCTCTCCATGTGTCACACTTATGTCGAATTAATGCATGTCACTAAGATTGCTTCTTCCCCAGAGTTTTTCTGCTTTCTCGTCTCACAGGGATGGTATCTATCTATCTATCTATCTATCTATCTATCTATCTATCTATCTATCTATCTATCTATCTATCTATCTATCTATCTATCTATCTATCTATCTATAGATAGTGTTTCTATCCTCTGTTACTCAGCTAATGGCTCATCAAATCAGAAACCACATGCTCTGATAACAGGTGCTGCAAAGCAAAACAAAGTCTCAAAATTCCCTCTAAGTTGACAGTGTGAAACAACACCAACTGGAATCTGACACTGGTGGGTGTGGGGCCGTAGGCGAACGTTAAATCAACAAAAACAAGAAATACTACTCGCCTAAGAGTCTGTCTCACACGTTCTGCTGTAAAACAAGTGAAAGGCAGGTGATAACAAACTCGACTCTCCTCGGTGGAGGCAGTGAGTAGATTTCTTGTAGTGTACTCTCATGCACATGGTTCGATAATAGGTGAGCAGATAATGTGAGGGAGGTGTGACGCTTCCCTGTGTAATAACTGACTGACTGAAGTGGGAAAAAAAAAGGAGAGCTGTTACATAGCAACAGGAGTAGGGGGACGGGGTGGCGTGAGCATGCCACCTTCACCATGGCGACAACATCTACTGTAAGTGGCCAATGGGCCGACTCCAGCACTGCCCCACTTAGCAACATCATGTGAACACACACAACAAATGACAGCTAAAAGACAGGAAAGAAACAAAGTAAGAACAGAGAAAGAGAGAGGATAAATATTTCTGACAGTAAAGTCAGTAACACAAGACAAACTACAACAGACGGACAGCAGAAACAGGATCACACCGATTCTCTAAAACGGTGTTTACCAGCTTCAGCCTCCCCACTCTGCATATTTAAATGTAATCAGACACAGTGTGGGGAGAAAAAAGGGCTGTAATCTGAGTCTTTCAGAGAGTCAGTGTGAACTTTAACACGAGAATGTATTTGCTGAGATTCTTCATTAAAACTGCAGTCATGTATTTTCACTCCGAAGCATAAATATTCCAGGGCTGAATACAAAACGTACACAAATCATGTGTCATTTAGAGTCACTGCAGCTCATTTAGTGAGATTTAATCAGATTTATTTGACATTTAGCTGTTTGTCGTCGCTGGATGTGACAGTGATGCTTGAGAAATCAGTTTAAAATAATTATCAGACAGAAACAAAGATAAATTAAACCTTGTGTTTAGTAGATTAGAAGTTAGAAACTACTTGTCGATTAACTGATTATCAACATAAAATAAACAGAAGTCATCCTGATCAATCAATTCATTGTCATTTTTATAGCTAAAAGATGGCAAACATTACCTTATTCTAGTCTTCTGTTTTGGACTTAAAATATTTTCACTGTTTTCTGACATTTTACACACCCGATCAGGCAGGATTAGCTGCTGAACTCAGATCAGATTAATCAATGATATAAATAATTGTTAGTTTTTTTCAGGTCTGTACAAAAGCGCTGGTTAGCTCAGTAGGTAGAGTGTGTGCCCCATGTATACGAAGACTCTGCCTCTCTCGCCTTCCTGTCACTCTTCAGCTGTCTCTATCCAATAAGCCCAAAAACTTCTAAATCTTAAAAAAACAAAACAAAAAAAAAACTATTTGAGTGAGATTAACCCTCGTGTTGTCCTGGGGTTAAAATGACCCCAGGACAACGCACGGGTTAAAGATGTAATACAGAATTGACAATTTATAATATATGCTTTAAATAACAGTCAAACCAGCCACAGCTGCCATTTTTTTCTTTTTACTGTAAATATATTACTGTTTTTATATCATAAAGTTAACAACAAAATGGTAAAATCATAATATTTCTTGTGAACTTTACATTTTTTCATGTTCTAACAGGTTCATGCAGTAGAGGGCAGCGCAGGTCTCTCACCCTGACAGAAAAAGTCGGAAGCTTTTACTTTGTTCACGAATGTGTTGCTTCAGCCTCATAGTTCACTCCTTATCTAGTACAAATTCTCAGCTACAGTAATCCCCCTCCCTGTCTCTTTCTGTCTCTTTCTGTCTCTCGCTCATCCACAAACCCACACACACACACACTTACTGTTACACAAATTCACACACACACATTAAAATAAAAAAATAAAAAAATAAAAATAAGGACGAGGAGCAGAAGGAAAATCTCAGCATCCCACGTTCTCATCTAAATCCTGGCTGTGGCAGCGTTAAAAGGCATCAGTCACTTCCATGGCAACGCTGCCGCCAAACAACGCTGAAGCAACTTCTACAAGTGTGTAAACAGACTAATGAGGCAAACACACATGCAGCTAAACAAACAGAGAAACAGACGAGGATGCAGAGAAGTGTGCGCGTGCAAGTTAAATAATGCATTTTACTAAACGTACACACACAAAGAAACATCATCATCAGCAGTGATCAAGGACTATCTCTGCTGTCTGTTGTTGCTTAGATACAACAAGAGCTGCTTGCCTTCTGTATCCTCCCCTCCCTTCACTCCTTATGAGGTAGTTACTAATAAAATTAGAGTGTGTGTGTTTTGTCTTTATCACTTGTTTGGGATGAAACAGACACGATACAGACAGAAAGGGCAGATAGTATGTCTGTTAGACTTAGTATTGTTTATGCATCATAGAAGCAGCAAAACTATCAGCATGCATCCTGCAAGTACCACGAAAAACACAAGGAGGAAATGCAGTGACGTTTTTAGATCCTTTGAATGCCAAAGTTTGATTTCTTTTTTTCTCTCCGTAATAAATATAAAATAATGTCTGTGTTGTGTGAGAGTGTTGTTCCCTGGATTTAATGCTACCAGAAAAACTAAAGACAATGTCTTCATCTCCCACCGAACAATTGTTCTTTGAAAGTGTAACAGACTGAAGATAAAACGCATCCACCCTAATATTATCTTCTGTATCTGAACTGTATGTCTGCTTAATAAAAATATGCCACAGCTAAAAATGACATCTCATTTAGATCCCAGGGCGGGTGCTTGCAGGGCTGCGGTGGGCCGACAGTGTAATCTCCCAGAAAAGGCTTTGAAATTCAAATGCGGTGTTGCATAACAATGCCATGTGCAACCAATGAATGCCTGATAATCTGGGGGAAAGCTGCACGGCCAAACGGGAGCTGGATGGATCCCCACAGTGCACTGCCAGGGATCTGAACGTGGCCGTCACACACACACACACACACAGCGGAGGGAAAAAGAAGAACTAAAATGACCTTAACATTTCTATTTCTGTGTGTGGTTGAAATATTTTCAGATCCATCTCAGAGCATACAGGTATGTAGTAGTGTTGTTGATCTATTCAGGTCCAAATCTCGACACTTATGGGCTGGATTCTAATTGATTATAAGTCAATGTAGCATCAAAATGATTTAAAATCATTTTTTTTTAATGGTAGACAAGTTATGCAATGTTGCTTTAATATCACATATTACAGCATTTATTAGTACGGCAGGCCTGATGGTGCTATGAGTTGTGTCACTGTGGGAATTTTTATTTTTATTTCTGTTCAACCGTGCTTTTAAACCTGAGGCGAGCATGTCAGCAGGAGGAAATCTCACCCTGAATAAACCGCTGTGTGCTCACTTTGGCCCGATCCTCAGATGCCCTGTGTGTTTGTACCTATCTCAGCACATCATGGAGGGACATTTGCATGTTTACCTTTCCTTAAAACTTGTGAATAAACTTAAGCTCCTGCCGTCAGGTTATTTATGTCACTTTTGCTTGAAGACACGTCAATCAGGGAGCGGGGTAAGAGAGGGATGAAGGAGGAGGTGACAAACATTTCAAAGAAGAGGTAGAGGGAGGTGGAGAATGACGAGATAGAAAGCTGAAAAAGAGAGAAGGAAAGACATATGTTGATGTCTTTTTTGAGGATGCAAAGAAAGGACATGATTGAATGGACAGCAGCTCCGCAGGTAGAGAGGGAAAAGGGATGACGAGAGCAAGGGAAGACCTGCTGAGGTCTCGAAGGAACAGGCAGGAGAAGATAACAGGAAATGTCAATATTAGAGGAAGGGATGGAGAGGAGAGATAGAGGGAGAAAAAGAGAGGGGAGGAGGTTTATGGGGATAACGGGAGATGTGTCTGTTTTCTTCGCTGGAAAGATTTAATCAAGTTCACATCAGTGCGGTGAACCACAAAGGCCCGCCACTTGTCTGCGGGAGCCAGAGGGGTGCCGGAGAACAAGCTGAGGCTTCACTGTTCAGACTGCTGCCATTAGAGAGGAACGAAAACTCAAAGCATAACACTGCAGAACATGAACTTCCTCTCCCTCCTCTCCCTCCTCTGTTGTCCTCAGGATCTTTACCTTTGTTTCTCTTTCTTCCTCACATAAGCTGTCAATCACAGTCCATGCTTTGGCTCAACTGGTCCATGATTCTGTCAAATTATTTTACCTCTGCCTTTCTTTCTTTTTAATCTACTCTGAAGCTTTCTGAACTTATTTCACATATTTTTCTAAAAGATGTGAAAGAATTGAGTTTTTCTGGAAAATGTGCACATTCTTGCTGAATATTTTGCCCATTCGATCCTATTAGTTTCAAACACTATACGGGTCTTTTCATAAAATATCTTTTATCTCTATCTCTATCACAGGTTCTACGTACATTTTCCCGTTTTATATTTATGATGTATATTATATGTCTTACTATGTTCATTGTCATGCACCAAAACAAACCTGATTCTGATATTAAAGACAAGATACTTAAAGCTGCACTAATCAATCAAGTGATGATCACATACATAATCACCACATGACTCTCCAGTCCACTTCAGCTCTATGGAGCATTTTAGCATCTTTCAGCTTGTTCACAGTCCAAAGTCCTTTTCTGTTTTTTCATTCATTTTTTGTCATTGTAAATTTAATATTTTGAGTTTTTGTCATGCCACTGAGAAGGGATTCTCAGTGTTTTTCCTGTCATTTTCTTCTCCCCTTGTGTTTCTGTCTGTCTTGCTGTTTCTCTGTATGAGTGTCACTAGGCATGGCCTCCCACTCTGCCTGATAATTCAGTCTTCCCAGTGCTACCTATGCTACGGCCAATACTAGTGGTGTTGCTTTGCCTGTGGAAACTGCCTAACTCTGCTCTCATTGTGACTTAGGAGTACCTCACCACCACTCACCTGCCATGTCCAGCTCAATTACAAACCTACCCTGCACCACCCTGGCACCCAGCAATTTGAAGATATCACCTTCAGGTTCTGGAAAACTGTGATGCAATTTTAACAGTTTTGGCTAAATGACGCATTGACTAATTGGAAAAATACTTGTTGCAGCTCTGATAATAAAACTTGAGCAGCCGTGTGAAGAGAGAAAACAGACGCAGAAGTCCAAAGGATGTGTTTTTTTTCTAAATATCAGGCGCCACATATGCTGCAGAGCATACTGCCGTACGTTTCCTTGAAGTTGACACAGTGCAAAGTGACAGCAACACTTTTATAAACACTGGAACACTGGTGGGTGTTTTGGTGTGTGTATAAAATCAAGGACAACACGAAGGGTAGGGGAGGAGAGAGAAAGCACATCGATTCAACATGGCAACAGCCGTCTCTCCTACTCTCTCCATGAATGTGAGCCCGTTCAGTTTCAGTTGCGTCCATTCAGCCTAATCTGAAACGACTGAGGTAACCATGTCAACGAGACCACCGCTGTCATCGCTGCTAATATCCTTACTCGTTCTTGCTGATGGTGGTCGTCACATCACGGATCTCTCGTTCAGCGGTAAAGCCAGACAAAAGAGCTGGATGTTGTGTACAGCAGGGCAAATAAAGAAAGACCACAACATAATAAAGTGAAAAGCAGTTCAAGCAGAGCGAACAAATGATGCTGTGAATAAAACTTCTCCTTTTGTAGGAGGACCATAAACAAACAAACAACATTTTTATTAATGCAATATATTTCCAAATCAGAATGTTCCTGCTGTAGCTGGAGGTTATTCCTGTCTGATCCCTGCAGAGTTAAAAACACTTTATTGGCCTCAGCACTCATATTCCCTGACCACCTCTGTCTCGCCATGTTTGTGTGTGTGACAGAGAGAGAAGTGACCCAGCAGTCATTTCTCTCCTTGCCAAAGGGGTTTTAACACCGGCGAGTCGTCCACTCCAGGTGCTGCTCTTGACTGACAGGATAATTTGGAGGTGTTGAGAACGCACACACGTGGAGGCAGTCATGGCTTCATTTATTTTTTTTTTTTTGCTGACACAGATGCATACTGTTTTTTATTTATTTTTATTTTTTTTTAGAGGTCTTTATGAGTACAAGACGTTTGAGGTATGTCTCTACTTGTGGCCCATGTTGCTGCAACTTCACTGTTGACCTCATTTATGTTTTAAGATTCAAGGTTGCGTTCTGCTTTTTGCACATTACAGCCATTTTCTGGCTGAGTTGGCTGACATATATCACACAGAAATAAATTACTGATTTGGTTCTTTTAATTTTGTTTGCACCTTTTGACTTTTACAGCTGTTTCTCATATTAGCAAAATGTGTAGCATCAGTCAGACCTGAAACCTGCGACCAAAACTGTTGTCTGAACCAGGCTGTAAACATTTTTATTTCGGCTGTGAAGTTTTTTTACATGGGGGCTCGTTCTGTAGGCAGCCTTAAGTGGACATTCGAGGAATTACAGTTTTTAGCACTTCTGCATTGGCTTCATTTCCCAGGTGTTACCAATGATACAGGCTCTGTCCCATTCAGGTCAAACAGAGTCATGGTGCTGCTGGAAAGTCTCTGCTATGATAAATGGAACTGAACCTTAATTAATATCATTGGAAACACCTGTGCTGACCCTACTGTTTCATGTCAAAATGGCTGCTGTGAAAAAGGTCTATTCCAATAGTTGCCGCGACGTCAAAACTGCCTCATGGCCCAGTTCTGTTCCTCTGGGATTGGTGGATCTGGGCAGGCTGCAGGCAGACATATCGGCACTGCCAGGTAAAAAACACTTTCTATATATGAAATGAGCATACTCTCCTCTGTCTACAGTCAGCATTTAAATTCTTTAAATTGACCAACGAAAAGATGTTTTGTTACATCATGTATGATTGCGCCTGTAGATCGAAGCCAATCAGCAAAGACTCTTAGTGATGAAGGTGTAACCAAAGTTTTTACTGTGAAGAAAATGACCCAACAAAAAAAAAGTGGCTTTTACAGCAGAGTTTGGTTTGACAGTCTGTCCACAGTAGGGTAACTGGGAAACGACCAAACCAGGCACGTCTGCATCACGTTGTAGCTGCGACGCTGTTTTGATCAACTTCAAACTCCTGGTGGAGTAGAGACAGTGGTTCTGCTTCACCGCAGCGATACAATTTGTTCAATTTGACTACCAAAACAGAAAAATTGTATCTTAACGACAGACGATAGAACGTTATATTACCTGTTCGGTGTCAGGTTTGTCCACTTCGATGGACGCAGACTGAGAGGACACCCATCAAACCCTTTCTTTCATTTTTTATATGTAACAACACTGATCATATGTTTTGTTGTTGCAGAACGATGATCAGCTTCAGTAGCAGTAGCAGTATTTAGGCTGCTAATAGTTAATAGGCATCTAATTTTATGCTATTAAACAGTATTTGAATTACCGCAGGTGAAATCAGAGGCACTGTTTTCACCCAAAAGAGGTCGGAGGCATGATGTAAAGGTGCTGGTTGAGACTGCATGCTCACACATTGTCCTTCAGCATCCTTTCAGTGTCCCCTGAGTGAATGAGTGAGTGACCACATGAGCCAAGTGTCTGTCTTCAGGCACATTTTTCTTCAGGCACATTTTTCTGAATAGCTCATTAACTCAAGACTAAACCACACAGTAGCTGAAAGATATGAATATGAATAAAGCCAGGGAGGTCTGAAAATCAACCACTCACAGTCACATCAGGGAGCCTCTTGCCTACGTCAGCCTCAAGTGCAGCACAGCACCAAATGATACCCTAACTAAGAATAAGACCAACCTGTGACGTGTAGCCTGTCCAAGTTGACCTCGATCTTGAGGAAGAGGCGACCCCGGCGCTCCGTGTGGTCCGTACCACAAAGACTTGGGACGTTGACCACACACTGCTTGTGGACGTTCATGTCGCAGGCTAGAAACAGAAAACAGAGGGGAGTGGTGAACATTCAGTGAAATGTACGTGCGTCATACATATGAAGGGAGTGAGGTCGATTGCACATTACAGTGAATTTAAAACCTTTGATACACTTTTGTGCAGAAAATGCCTCTGAAGAAGAGAGTTGGTGCGACATGATGTGGTGGATCAAAGAAACTTAAATCAACCTTTATTCTACAGATATTTCAATGACAGCAGAGAAAATGTGAGTGTAGAACAGCTCTGCTGAATTATTAGAGTGTAGATGGATAAAAGCAATACAAACTTGCTTCCTGCTTCCAGATCATTTACAGCACACTGTGCAGGTAACTTTTAAGATCTCAAATCTTAAAAAAACGTGTGTTTAAAAAAATGTAAATATGGATGAAATAAAAGGTATTGGCTAAAATGGAAACAAAAGGAAACCAAACTGGAGCAGGGAGGAACTTTTGCTGCTGCTGCTAGTGGAGGAAGAACACGAGAAAAGTCGTACTGTATAATCAGGGTTATTTAGTGCAGACAATAAAGACGTGGAAAGTAACTACAAACAAAATCAATTGCAGCTTTATTCATTCTTGCAGCCTTCAGGAAAACAGTAAATAAAAAAAATATACAGGTTTTGAAGCAGCTGCAGGGTAATATGACCCTATTTTGAATTAGACACATCCCTTCAGACAACATATTATTCATCATGACCGATGGTTTCAGTCTCAGAAGGTGTTTGCTCACCTCTCTGTTTCTGTACTGCAGCCAGCTTACCAACCTAACAGACCTCTGTGCCTCTGGAGAGCTTTTTTTGTTTTTTAAGGTTTCTCAGTAGGAGTCCAAGATTTCAGCAGTTTGATAAAGACCTCCCTCTGGTTGTAAATCTTTTGGAGGCTTTCCACTCACAACAACAACATACTGAAGGAAAGTCAATGCCTATCCAGTGATTTCACTTTTCAGACTACCAGGACAGAGTCTGTTTTAGACCCACAAACAGATGCAAAGCTGCACACCCAATGTCCATCCATTCTCTGTGCTGCTTATCCTTATCAGGGTCACGGCAAAAGGCCCTGGAAAAGTCGCCAGAGATTTAATTTAGGCAATCTAGACTGCAAGGGTTAACTACATGTCTTTGGACTGTGGGAAGAAGCCGGAGTACCTGGAGGGACATGGAAAAAACATGCAAATACTACACAGCCCTAACAAGGGACCTGCATCACAGTGCTGCTGTTCTTTTTGTGACAATTCAGTACAAAAAGTACAATTTTAGATAATTAAAAGCTGTAATCAAAAGAAGCACTACTTATGTAGCACTTAAACATCAATAAATAATCACTATATTAACTTAGAGATAATCACTGTAAGCAGATGAGATCACCATCCAGCCCACTGGGTTGGATATTGTAGAAAAGTATGATAGAAAAATGAAGGCAGTTATGTTACTTTATTGTTAGTAGAGTTACTTTATATGGGCATTAGTGGAAGCAGTGAAATGACAAGGGAAAAGTGATTTATAGGTCCTCAGTAAAGAACAAGAGCGTCGATAAACATTATTGCTTAAATTTACTGGAATGAGAAAGAGGCTAATTAGCTTTCAAATCTAAAATGTATTTATTATTTCCCTCTCTCTCTCTCCATCTCTCTTTCTCTCTCTCACGCACACAAACTTCGACAAAGCCAAACAAATGAGAGACCAGAGGGGAGAGAGGACATTTGTTCCCTCTCGTTTCCTTCTCCGTCCCTCTCTGCCCTCTAACTTTCTCTCTAACCTCCTCCTCCTTTAATCCACTCTCTAGTTTCTGTCCTCTTCCATCCAACCATCCATCTCTCCCGCTCTCTTTTCTCCCCCTTCCTCCCCTCCGCTCGACAGGCTTGTCAGGCTGACATGCTGGGAGGAGACAGGAGAGACGAGAGACGGGGGAAGCGGCTCGTAATGGCGATGGCCTCCCCGCATCAATTTGTTCTGGTGTGCTCCCATTACCATCTGCGATGAGGCTGCCACCAGAGACCCACAGATGGATGGACAGAGAAAGGGGAGGAGGGTGATAGATGGAGATGATGTGGAGGCACAGGGGAGGTACAGTGAAGCCAGGAGGGACACGGCTGACACAATGTAAAGGGAAATGATGCAGAGGAAAGTGAGGGGGAAAGATGTGTGGGAGTAAAGAGGGAAGAAAGAAAAGAAGTGGGAGGAAAAGGAGAATTAAAAAGAGAAAAATACAGGGCAGGTTGGGGTCACACATGCAAAGGAAAGAAGGGAAGAGTTAATAGATGAGTGTGGGTGGAAAGAATGGGAGCGCAGGAACGACTCAGCAGGGTGGGACAGTGAATTCTGCCTGGGCTGCAGATGTGAGTGTAGTACAGTACCAGTCTATTCCCATCTGTTCTCATTAGGGCCGACTGTACTGCGGGATGGAAACCAGCACAGCAGATTTTACACAGGTGCACACGCACACACACACAGATAATGTGTACTTACTGTCACATTTCATCCCTTGGTGGATGAGGCCGTACAGCAGCGAACCACAGTGGTCACAGAAGGTGGGACTGCCGTACGTGTGGATCTTGAACTTGTGCTTGCTTCTGGGGTCCTGAGCAAAAAAACAAACAAACAAACAGAGAATTTTTTTTTTAAACTTAAATATCTTTACTGACATTTTCAGAAAGAACAGTTGAGGCTGATGAGAATGTTGCTTTGTATAATTTGATTTAATGATGATATACCAGTTAAGAGAACATTGAATTAATCACAGTTCATCCTGAGATTAGTCTGAATCTGTAAAAGAAATTTGTACATTTTCGGAAAACTATAACTTTAATAACTTACAGTAGTTTTCTGTTTTTTAACATTGTCTACAAAACAATGTGAAACTACGGGAATTATCTGTAAATTAACAACCAAACAATTGACAATTATTTCTCATTTCATTATTATTTATACAGTATTTTTCTGTTTTGCTAAACTACATACAAATTTAAGTAAAACAACAATAATTATCTATTGGTATCATCATTTTATTGAAGGTATTTAATAATTCAAAAACTGTTTCTCTGCAAAACATCACAGAAAAATTAGTTTTACAGTTTTTGTTTGGCAGCCGCTGCTACCAATGATTAACCGCTTTTTTATGTTTTTACAGTGTACTTGTTGAGATATTTTAGTAAAAGCCAAAAATGTTGGTGCTAGAGGAGAAGTCAGGAGGTCATCAAAGCCATTAGGATTCATCATGTGTCTGTATGAAATTTAAAGGCAATCCATCCAGTAAGTTGTTGTGACATTTCAGGACAAAGTGGCGACTAAAAAAAGATTTTCCATCATAAGTGAAGTCAAAATAGCCAGTTTCCTTTATAATATCAGATATGCATCAATTCATTGGTGTTGTTCCAGAAATTTGAGAAAAAGTTTCCAAAACAAAATCAGAATTTTCTAAAAATAGGCGATTGTTTCTACAGCAAGGTGAGAAGCTTTTACTCCTGCAGGTGAAGTCCACAGTGTGCCTCTTCAGATTTTTACTTGAACATGCAATAAATAAAACAGAAATATAAATCATTTTCCTCTTGAGGCCACAAAGCCCTCAGATAAAGATTAGAAGTCATAGTTTGCAGGTAAGAGGCTGTAACATTATAAAAAAGTTAAAATCATCCCCTCAGAGCCTTTGCAACATTTCTGTTCGAGAGAATCTAAATGGACCAAACAACATCTGTTCATCACTCTGCTGCTTAATGTCTGATTTTCTCTGTCTCATCAACACACTAAACAGCACTTCACTTTAATTTGTATGTACGAAGAAGAGTTTTATCTGAATGATTTGCGAATCACACAATGAATAATCTGCATCATATCATCGGTGGTCGACGCTGACGCAAAAAAAGAAAGAAAGAAAGATCCAAATGGAAAGGAAATGTCAGGCCGTAATCAGTGCGTGGGAATGTGTAAGGTTCGAGTGTTTTCGTGCTTGGTGTCAGTTCTCTCCATCTTGTCATCCTGGAAACCTTCCCAGCATCCTCCCCGTTTCAGTCTTCAAATGTTATTAAGGCACAGATACACACTGTACAGTGATCGTGTCATGCCAGGAGCAGCGTAACTGAGCAACTGTTTATCTTGCCTGAACATCTGGCACAGAGGCTGAGTAAAAAAATGAGCTAATGAGCAATTTGGGGATTGATGCTCTGATAGGTGTCCAAGAAAGTGAACAAAAACTGGATAACTTTGTAAAAAAATTTGAATATTTTCTGCAACATGTATGGTTATACAACTTGCATGGCCAGGTTTCCTTTGTTGGAAATCGATTCATATATTCTTCATTCAGTATTGTGATAGATGAGGTTAGCTAATTTCTACAATCACCACAAAACAAACATAGCTGTAATTAAAGCCCTGCAAATGAGGGTGGGTAAACCCCCACCAGCGTCGCCCCCATCACGCTGAAATGTGTCAGAATGGCTGCATGTGTAATTATACAGGCCACTGACTGAGTAAGTGGGCCCACATCGTTTAAAAAGTGCCCCCACCCCCCCACAAACACAAACATGTTAAATCAAGCAAAAAAGACGGGACAACAGAGGAAGGAAGAGATTGAGATGGCAACACAGAGACGTCAAGGGGAAAAGTGTTTATGAAAGAGGAGTCATTGAGTGGTTAGGGTGTGATTGGGAGTGGAGTGAGTCAGTGGCGTGAGGGTCCCGGAAAAGTCTAATTAGCATGTTCTCCTTTTGGTTAGCTCGTTTATTTTTAATCTGTTCCTCTGGCCTTTGCTGGAGGATTTTCTTGAGAAAAACAACAACAAAACAAAACAAAACAAAGACAAAACAGATGGCGTTGTGGTCATGCCCCTCGTGTCCTGAGTCTGCTCTCCTGGGTCTCCATCCAACTTTCCAATTGTGGCAACATTGAATGTATCAAAAGAGAGCGAACAACATACACCAGGGACTCAGGTAGCAACAGAGGAGATACTATCTTCCCTTTAAAGTCTCTGGATAGCGAGCCCATGGACGTTTCTCACTTTTATAGCAAGCCTTCTCATCTCCTGTTTTTTTTTTTTCTTTTACGCTGTGTCATCGTCTCTTTGTCTGTGCTCCCCCGCCCACTCCTGGGAGCCATGGGTAAAAATGAAAATGGCTGGGTTTCCAGTCACAGTCATCCTGGGCTTTCGACTCAGTGCAACCCATTGTACAAAGAGGCTGGGTGTGAAGACGTAATCTGTTCAGTCCTCTTTCATGCATGCGTGCATTTATTCCACCCTTTAGGCCATTTTAGAGCTTTGTGTTGGTGCAAAAAGCCGGAAAAGCGCAGATGCACATTATAACCAAAACTGCTCAGACACACAAATAAACACTCACACAAAAAAACTCTCCATCTGATCTCATCCGACCCTAAATGATCTCTCTCCTCCCCTCTCTCTAAAAGCCTCAATATTTTATGATATACAAAAACAACAACAGAAAGCGCAACCACAAAAGTTATACTGTCAAACCATTTGTGAAACAAAGTTATTTATTGTCAGGAGTTAGGATTAATAATACAACAATAAGAGCTGAGGTAAATTACAAGAGAAACAGAGCGTGATGCTGTTAAAAACAACAAAATAAATATAAAACCAAAAGATTCCTCTATTAAAATCAGATTTTTAACTACATAAACGAAATCAAGAGGAAAGAAAAAAACTCACTATCCAACTATTATCTAACAACCAAAAACACAAAATATGTGTGTGTGTGTGTGTGAAAAATCAGAAAATCAACTAGACCTGGCTCAGTCCCCAGGTAGTAAACAAAATACCTCAGCCAAAACCAAGTTAGTACAGTTAGTAACATGCACAATTAATACACAAGTATAACAAAGAGAAGCACGTTCAAGACAGAACCCATCCACCATGACTTGAGCTGTTAGGTGACTTAGTTCCTCATATTGGATGGTGCAGATTGGAGGGTCGAACCGGGTGCCGCTCCAATCAGGATCATCAGACTCTTGGACAAAAAAAGATTGTCGAGTGCTCCGCTTTACTCAAACTGTATGTGAATTCATTAGGGTTTCAAGAAACCCAACATAAAGGCTGCGAGTCGAGCCAGTTCCTTTCTTTGTTTTGATTATGTATCAAACAGAATAATACGCATAATATTTAAATGTGCAAACACTTGAGGAGGCAGCACTCTTGGCAGCTTTTAACGTGGCCCACGCTGCTGCATTAAAAGTGAAGGCACTGTTGTAGATGTTTTTTTTATTTCTCCCATCAGAGTCAGAGGAACGATGTTGCATGGTGTCAATATGGGGAACAATGCCAAAACGTCCTGCAGGAGCACTCAATCTGAAGCTGTCATGACAGTGTCGTTACATGTTTTTTTTTTAATTAAAAATGACTGAGCTCTCTGACACTGAAACAAATGCTCACAACAGTCTCTTCACACAGAGACTATGGACCCCTAGGCTTGGTAACATCGTTCAGTAATCTATCCATGGGTGAAATGCCTGTAAGCTGAGAAGTAAACTCATCCGTGCTTTTGTCTCGCCAGTTCACTTAGATGCACATGCAAACGTGCATAAAACACCACAGAGCTTTCCCTTCAGGTTTGTTCCAGGTGATCTGTCTTTATGCTGTGCTGTCTTTCTTGCTGAAGCTGTTAAAAGTCCAAAACAGCAAATACAATAGATTTGAACGTCTAAAGGTGGAGTGTGACCACTAGAAATTGAAGTTATAACAGCTTGATAGGTCTGAATCTATCAAACATCCTCACAGCCATTTAAAAACCAGACATCATGCTGCGGTTGCTGAAGATGCTGGCGGACAAACCGTCAACACTAACAGACAGAGCTGCTGAGGCGAAACCAGGAGGAAAGGCGCTTCCAGTGAGGCGAAATGATGCGGCTGCCGAAATCCTCGGAGCGTAACGAGGGCCACATGAAGCAGAAGAAGAGGAAGAAGTCAATGATGAGTGCAGGGTGACAATGAGTCGAACACAGGCCTTTGCTAATTATAGTCAGGCATTGACAGGCACACCAGAGGTAAAGATATCTAATTACTAATTGGAAATTATTGCCGTACAAAGTGAAGGGGGAGAGAGGAGAGGCTGATGAGAGTCACGTCTGAGATTAATTGGTTAACAGGCGACCCATCAGAGCTACCATCACCTCTGCTTCATATAAACTGGATTGAAGGATACGAAGACGAAGTGTTCAGAGGACCTTATAGTGGAGCGTCCTGCCCACTGTCCCTAAGAAACACATTTATCACAAAGCTGCAAAACTACATTAAAAAAATGGGAGAATTTGCTCACAAGATCCAATAAAATGCCACTTTACCATCACATACATCTCTCCAACTTAAAGGTGCCCAATGGAGTTTTTTTTTTATGTAATGTTTACATTCAGTGTTTCTCTTGCACTAATAAAGAATAACATATGTACATCCATGTTTGCAAGCTTATACTTTTCTTCCTCACTGGCTTCGTTGGTGCCATCAACTGCCAATCAGTCAAACAGCGTGAAACCAGCAGCAGGAATGTGTACCGCATACAAATACAAACAAAACTGGGAGCTGCAAACTCTAAAAAAAACTTTTTGAAACGTCAAAATTTGAGAATTTAAGTATCAAATCCTCGTCTTTTTCGAATAAGCAAACCAAACAGATTGGAGAGCTGATTTGGTTGTAGTGATTTGATTCACTAAAGCTCCATCAGGGATTTTTACTGTTTGCTGTTTCACCAAACAGTCGGTGGAACACAAACACACACTGGATAATCGCTAAACGGTCCCCAGACATCGCTGAGAGGAATTAAATCTTTCAGAAAAAAACATCAACAAACAAACGAAAAAAATACTGAAACTACAATTAAACTGAACAAAGTGATAGATTGAAAATCAGCAGAGGGAAAGCAAACAGCGGAGAGAAAGAGGAGAAACAAGTAGAGGTGAAAACAAACCTCAGCCTAATGAACTTAAGTGTGTGCAGATGTTTGTCATGCAAGCATCACAACGATGCAGGAAGTCCAAATATGAGGAAAGTCATGAAGAAATGAGCACCATAGAGCGATCTCACAAGATGATGATTTCTTTCCTCAAGGCCAAAGCTCAGTCACTCGGCTGAAAGAGAAGACAGTGCAGGGATGTTTATAGCTGAGGGAATTCTCAGTTATTCTCTCCTGGTTGGATGAACCCACAACTAGTGTTGTCAGGCTAGTCCAAACACACACTGCCTACAGCCTTGACAGCCTGACCTGCAATAGTGAAGGGCAAACACTGCGTATTGCACTCAATGATCAGTTTAAAAAGAGCGTGGCTGCATGTGTATGTCTGTCAGTATGAAAAAGAAACTGAGGCGTCCTTAAGCTCTGAGAAAGAAAAAAGGATGGAGAACAACAGATCTGGAGACAAACAAAGACACATGGACAGAACAGGAGATGTGTGTGAGACAAGGCTCAGCATTGTGTGTGAGTGTGGGTGGGTGGGTGTGCAAGTGGGTGGCATCGCAGCCGCCAGCCAGCCACTGTGGGCCTCTCCGAACAGGCTCATGTCCACAATGTGGAGACAAACTCTGTCAGTCACATAGAGGGAGGACTGACAGCTTCACCTGCCAAATCTTCTGGCATCACTGTAAACATTTCTGTATTTATTCGGAATCTTTAATAACCTCAATAAATACTAACACAATAGAAAATGATGAAAATGGACCACTGGAGGTTTTTAGACGAGCGTTTCTCAAATTTTTTTTACAGAAAATATCAGGTACTCCAAGTACGATGTTTCAAATAGAGTAATGTAGGCTGACTTTATTCCGAACAAGATTCATTTATTGTTGATTGTTGGTGCATTGGGAAGCACAGTGGTGCAGTGGTTAGCACTGTTGCTTACAGCATGAAGGTTACTGAGGTCTTTCTTTGCATGCTCTCCACATGTCTGTGTGGGTTCGCTCTGGCTTCCTCCCACAGTCCAAAGACAGGCAGTCGATTGGTGAATTGCCTGTAGGTGTGAACGTGAGCGTGATTGGTTGTTTGTCTGTATGTGTCTGTAATTAACTGGCGACTTGTCCAGGGTGTACCCCGCCTCTCTCCCAATTTCCAGCTGGGACTGGCTCTAGCCAAGTGGTACAAAAAAATGGATGGATGTGGTTGAATCCTGAACTAAACCGGTTCAAGAACCAGAGCTCCTTTGGTGGGAAATGGGTTCTCCTGATCAGCATTTCTCTCTTTAATATTTCCCACATGGAGCCACGATTGCGGTGTTTTTTTTTCTTGCTATCAAATTTTAACTTAGATTTAATCAAGGATGTATGCTTGTGATAACTTCTATGATCATGACTTCAGGTTGATATTGAAACTAAATATTATGCAAAACTTAAACTAAACTTCTGTTTTTTTTGTAGTTTGTACAAAGTTAAATTAAAAAGTTTGCGTACCAGAGAGCGTACCACCAGTGTTACATGCGCCGTTGGTCACTGATATTTCACACACAGTGGTCTGAAACTGCATGACTAACCCACAGACGTATTATAAGAACTGGATACTGGATTCAAAGATGGCGTCCAGTTACTTGAATGGAAGTCTTCAAAAGAATATTAAGTATCAGCTCAAGTCCTCTGATGTCAAATAGACAAATGGCCGCCTTGTCTATGCACGAGTACGCACTGAGCTATTCAAACACAGACCCTGACAGCCACCCGAGTCCTGCGGTGGAGAAACTGGATACACACAATCAATCGTGTCATTTGTAGGAACTAATCTGTCTTGTGACACTGATAAAAACAATAATGAAGCTGTGACTCAGTAGAAAAGAAAAGAAGACAAAGGACAGAGGGTAGAAGAACTGACACGAGATATATCAACAGCAGAAAACAGCAACGAGACACAATGAAAGTGAGGAAAGAGGGCAAAGACTTGGAGAAGGAAAAAGGCAGATAACAGAAAGAGCTTATCAAAAGTCAAAGAAAGCTTGTATGACTATAAAAACAGCACAATGACCTGCTCATTATCATGTCATCTCCTCTATTATCTATCTTTAGCTTACATTTCACACGCAAGAGAAGACTTGGATTGACAACTACGACCGTGTGTTGTCCTGTGTGGTTCATCAACTGTGGCTGTAAAGGCAGAAACTGGCACCTGTATTGACTATCCATCACTGATTTAATTAGTGGGATGACATCTCTTTCTCTCTCCACCTGAAGCAGCCTGTCAGCGTTTAATGGACCATCGCGTTCAGACAATCCCACTGTAGCCTCATTACGTACGAGACAGATTTACAGGCTCTAAATCAGGCAGAAGATTCAAATCGAGAGCTGATATTAAAAAGAGGCATGAAACAAGTATAAGCTGTGAGTCTGTTTCATGCACATTTTGATATATTTTGCTGTTTTCAAACTTGTTGATGTTACATGACATGACGGTGTATATATGTGTGTCCTGCCTGTTCCCTTGTCCTGTGTATCACGTTGTTTGTTGTGTGCCTCCTCTGACTGTACGCCTTTCTAGTCTTGTTAGTGAATTCAACATCAAAAGGCATTAGGATATCAGACACGCCACTCACATACATGCAAATGTGCAGCAACACACATGCAGACGCACAGGATTTGAATGAGCTCATTAGTGAGAAATGGTACAGAGAGCAACGTCAGTGATCTCCGTGGATTAAGGGATGCAGCGATTTTTGATGATGAGATGCGTAGTTGATTATGGAGATGATACCATGTGTACCAGTTAGCAGAGGGGAAGTATCTCTCTTGAGTGATACGGCATGAAATAACAATATTATGCAACAGCTGATATCAAGCTCTAGTATCAAAGAGAGAGAGGACACACATCTGTGGTGGAAGAAGTACTCAGATCTTTAACTGAAGCGAAAGTACTACTTTAGTAAAACATTATAGGCTGAAAGTCCTCTGTGTAAGATGATAAATAAAAATTGTTTTTGGCACATTAAACATGTTAAACCACCATCTTTCTACAGTAGCCCAGAACGGACAAACTAAACACTGGCCGTAGCCAGTGTATTTCCTCCTTCACAACAGAAAGAAAGAAAGAAAGAAAGAAAGAAAGAAAGAAACGAAGAGGTCACACAGCTACTACACTGCTACATGCAACGAAATCCTTCACACTGCTACTTTAAGTACAGAATACAGTAAAAATGTACTTAAATTAAAAGTCCTCATTCTGCAGAAAGTGGCCCCTGTCATAGATTAAACAAACATTATGACACGGAAAGTAATGAAGCACTAAAAGTAGCATTTTATCATTGTAGCTGATTCAGGTGGAGCTACAGCTAGTTCAGTCTAGTTGTTCCCAACATAGGAAAGTGGGTCATGGAATGATTCATGGGAAAGAAGAAAAACAAGACAACAAGAAAGTTCAAAATTCACAAATTTTCTCTTCATCCTTTGTGCTGCTCTCGATGTAGACATACTGTTGTTCTCCCCTGTTGTTGTAGTGGAGTAAGTGTTTCCCAAAACAGAAATAGTAACTCAAAATTGTATTTAAGTACAGTACTTGAATAAATGCACACACACATCCAGAGTGCACAGTAAAATCAAACCAAGCAGACACAGGTGTCGGCCCTTAATCCTTCCCTGTCGCACTCTAATTAACAGTGCAGGAGAAATCCTGTGTTCAGATGCATTCACGCTGCACCTCTGTACACCTCACACCCTTTCATCACAACCCAACTTTCATCATCAAACACAGCATTTAATTAAACTGGCTCAGATGTGAGGCCTGCTTTTACATGCATCTGTGTGTAAATGTGTGCGTGGGCCTCAGTCTTTGTTGCTGTATTCACACAGAGGCCAAACAGGGGGCTTCATCCTGTAAAAGTATCATCACTTCCTGGGTGCTTCGCCATCTGACTGCAGTTGTCAGGCTCCATTAGGAGACACCACTGGTGATAGCTCCATCTCTACTCAGTGGTAATTGAGCTAAATGGTTGCGAGAGAGGCTGAGTTGTTCAGAGGACAGTTGACTTTGTCGAGAGGTAGTGGAGAATCCCACTCAGAGTGACAGGAATCCAGGCATTTCGCTGTGCTTACATCAGGCCACCGTGAATGGCTGCATACAGTATGCAAACACATGCAACTCCTGCTTTCACACACGCAGAAGTGCACGTGAAGTGTGTCCTCTTGTATCGGGCCTGGGAGACGAACATTAAGCTGCAGAACCGATGCAGGTTCGGTGGCAGCACATTTATTTGTTAACTAGACAGGTAAAGCTGCATTTTTAAACATGTTTATGTGTCTCTGTGTTAGCTCAGTGCATCAATTTGAGCTGCATACGTACTCAGATGTACACACTGAAAGTTTACAGACAATATTACATACTGCTGTCTTATGAAAACAAAATATCCGCCTTGTTTTCAGCCCTGCGGTAATGCTTTATTCAGGCAATCCAGATGTTTTTTTTAAAGTAGTTTATCTAGGGTAAGAAGTAGGGGAGTTTTCTTAACCCATAAAGAAACTCTTTTATTTGAAGCCCTCTGAATTAAACAACAAACTGCATCATTGCTTTGCAGTTTCAAAAATTAAAACAGTTTTCTGATTTTACTTTGCTTTCATTAGGTTTGGTTAGTTTTAGGGAAAGATCATGGTTTGGGTTAATGCAGACTGTGAAGCTTCTTAGTCGTCCAGGTCATCTTTCTTCAAGAAAGGTTAAATCTTTTTAGTTCTGACTGGCTGGTGGGGTGAACCAGGTATACAGCCTAGGTGGGATTATTGACCAGGCCATTGTTTCCACTTAGTTCTGTTGTCACGGTCGTTAAAATCACCGGTGGAGGTCTGGTGTGCACCAAGTGGCAACCTCCGGAAAAGAAGCCAATGTGGAAGTGCTAAAAACTGTAATTCCTCCAGCGGCCACTTAAATCAGGTTGAGAAGTTCACACGTTAACCTTCACAGCAGAAATAAACATGTTTACAGCCTGGTTCAAAAATACTCTGTCCATTCTTTATACTGTCATTGGTGTGAACGACTGTTAAGATTGTTAAGCTACAATATGGTTGATAACATCAGCTGACTTCCTCCTTTACTTCCAACAACCAAGAGTCACCATTCATACAACCACTAGAAGACTTTGACCATTAAATGTAAACAAATGTGATTTTTTTTTTTTTTGCATTTTCTGAAACAACAGATTTTTCCTTGAACAGTCTCTTTTCATTAGACACAGACTAAATGTAACATATACATTATAGACGACTCCTGTTTTCATTATATTACATAACATGTGGGCTGTGCAAGCCTAAAGACTGGAGAAGAGGACTTGTAACCAGAAGGTCAGAATAAATCTGGATGGGGAAAGAGCAACCTCATATGGTGCCTTTAAGCCGGGTCCTTAACCCTGTAACCCCAATCTGCTCCAGTGGAGCCGCTCAGTAGGCTTCAGACTAGTGTGTGGTTGTACTGGGAGGAGGAAAACACTTAATAAATCACAGAAGAAGTTTGTGACGTGGGTGCCTTTAGCAATCATGCGAAGGATCAGTGCCACTCCTGTCAGAAACTACAAACATGTCCAATTAAGAAAACATTAACTGAATATAAAAACACCACATTATGCAGAAAAGGGACAACAACAAAACGACCTTTAGCGAGCAGGTAGAGCTAAAAATAATGAGGTGAGAAGCAGACATGCAGAGAATAATTGCCGGCTAAGAATATCCATAAAGTGTTCGTTCTCACTTTTCCTTTTGCTGCCGACACTTCTCAGTTCAGCAGCGAATTACATACACGATGTCTAACTGTACATGTTACAGAATCAGATTTTTACATGGGGTAGTTTTATAAGGATGCAAGCCAACTATTACCATACTGTCATAAAAGTTTAAGAAAAATGGCAAGGCAACAAAACTTTTCAGGTCATCTATCACCTGCCTTCCCAGTGTGCTTTGCAGCAGTCCCCATTTTACCCCGGTTCCCCCGGTGTGTTTATTAAAGCTTTGACTTGCGAGAGCTGGACAATTGGCTGTTAACATACCTGCACGTTAATCACTGAGACATCTCTACTGAAACCAAGGAGGACAGGCCCCAGGTGGCCATCTAAACTATATTTAACCGATGCACAACATAAACACTGAAGACAAGGAGGCGTACTTGCAAAACTACAGGCCTAACGAGAACATGCATGTGCACACACAGTGCTGTTTTACATAGAGACAACAGGAAACTAAAACATTATACGCCCTGCCTCGACCAAACTAAACTCTTGAAACTTTTTTGAAGTAAAAACCTTTTGTTAGGAGAACATGCTTGCTCCTATAGCGCTGAAAACCTCCTTGAGCTCCCGATGCTTTACGCACGCTTCAAATTACGATTCAGCACACAGGGGATTCGATCATAATTATCTCACCGATGAATCTTCTGTGTTGATGAGCTTTAAACACATGAGCTTATAGGCCGTGTGACGTCAACAAGCAGAATGCACATCCATCCTGTGGGGTACATAACAGAGACAGATAGCTAAAGCCCATATCAGTATCAGCATGGAACGTAATTATACGCATGGTAATCCTCGGAGGCCATCTGTGAGGATCCATGAGATGCTATAGCGACATTGTTTAAATCATTACATTTTGTGTGATCATTATCGTCTTGAGAACAGCACTAATGCTATACTCCATGCATTGCAACCTAAAGTGTAACTAAACTCCCTAATTCTTCTAGCTCCCTCTCACATATCAGTCACTATAGGGAGGGTGGCCTTGTGGGTACGTAGTTTGTGATACGAGAGGTAACACCAAGCAGAGTGACAGGCTGACCGCCGCTCAGTGTAGCAGAAATACAGCTGCCGGTAGTCAAAGCAAACTGAACTTATCAGCTCTTGTGCTCTTTGTGTCCATGCTGGACAAGCAGAGTCAGCTGAAGTACTATTTCGAAATTAGCACCCTACACCAGGAAGTATGCACTGTACTCTGTATACTAACGGAGGCATCCAAACTGAGACACAGCAAAAGTGCTGGAGTTGAGCAGTTACACGAAACACATTCATGACACTTTGTTAAAGTTTCTGTGCGGTAGGTTGTGGGAATATTTAACAACGAACGGTATAACCAATAGGGATGCCCTGTGGATAAAAAAAAAAAAAAAACTCTACATACGCTTCACATTGCATCATTTTGCCTTATATTATGCTGTCACGTGAGCCAGACTTAACTAGCTGACTATAGACAGCAGGGTAAGGGTGATTTTTTCCAGGTTAGAACAACAGTCCCTCAAAATATCTGTACATGTTCCTAACCAAGAAAAGAGAGCAACGTAAGTAGGTCATACAGGGCTACGATGTGGTCCAGTCTCCTAGCAATGCCAGCCCTCAAATGTCACTCAACTGCTGCCATAAACCCCCAGAAGCTTGAACCGTAGACATTGTTTCCATAAATATGTTTAAAATCACCTCTGAAAAGCTGTAACATTATTATATTCATCATCATTCCTGACACAAACAGTGAGGAGAGATGAAATAAAGGTGTGTGTGTGTGTGTGTGTGTGTGTGTCATCTAAATATGTAAACAGATATCCTGGTGTCCTCTGTCATTCTGCTCGAGGCCTCTTTGTGTGTGTGATGTGTCCTAAACCTTCTGACATTCAGGCTGTGTGTGTGCGTGCGCGTTTGTGTCCATCTTGCATGCACTAACATGTGCGTGTGGAATATGTCAGATGCCCTGTAGCTGGCAGAGAGACGACTTTGGCCCCTGATGTTTCTGTCCGGCGTCCAAACAGCGAACAATTACCACTGTGCCACTTGATTGTGTGCGTGTGTGTTTGTGTGTGGATGCAAATGTGTGTCTCTTTATGATTTACGTCGATGCAATTACATAAGCAACAAAGCTGCTCTCCGTCTCTTTGTCTTTTTTTTGTGCAAGTGTTGAATAAGCAGCTTTCCTGATGCCACCAGCCCGAGCTACGCCCAGTTTGCAAATTCACCTCCTCCATCCATCTAAAGGCCCCTATAGGACTTGTTGTTTGAGTTACGCATCATTAGGATGAAGTCAAAAGATCAACATCTGGCCTGTCAGCGGGCTGTTAATCCACAAGGTGTTAGCGATACAGGAACATCCTTGTATGGCTTATCCATACTATACTCTCATGATTAGACAGAGGGACATTTCACTGATGATATGAGATGTGTGGGTCTTAGATAAGATGAACCTCTGACCTACAGTAATACAATTCACCAGAGATGAACATATAGTGCTTCAGTGTACTTTTAATCCTTCTGTATCTGTGTTACTGTACATGTGACTAGTCACAACCATGCTCTAGCTTCTCAGATAGAAGGATTTGTTTTCTTTCCCTAAAGTCCATGTAAAGTAAGTATAAATGTGTTTTGAGTTTGTCAGACCAAAGAATACAGTGTTATTAACCACCAAATCAAATTTGAACGATTAAAAATATCGACAAGTTTATGAAATTAGGTGTCAAAATCAGGTAACAATGAGCAGTATTTTCAGCTCCAGGACTGTGGGGCCGTGTATGCTGAATGTGCTGAAGCCACGCCCACTCGTGGAAGCAGTCAAGCAGCAATTTTGAAGCGACTTAAAACTGAAGCAGATGAGTTCAGAAAATGACATGACTAACTTTGAAACACTCGAGAGTGAGATGAATTCATCTCTGTCTCTCTGCTAGGGGTGCAGGGGTATGTCAGGGTGGCCTCAGCGTGTCATCAAGCCACCGTTTAGGATCGCCCAAAAAATCCTGATGAAAAACTGTTTTAACCTCTAACTCCACATTTCAGTAATATATATCGTTCAAAGTCTTTTCACATCTTTTCAGCAACTATTTTCGAACATATTTAATGTGTTTTGAAATAAATCTCAGAATTGCCTTTACACAGACTTTAAATGATACTAAACTGAGTATATTTCAGTTTTGGACTCAGTTCTCTATGAAATTGTGATGGTAATTGGGCATTTTCTGTTGTTTTGTAGACAAAAGTCATTAGTTTCAGCACAAATTTCTAAGGACTAACACCAGTTTTTGCTCAGAATGGTTTCTGTAAGCTGCACTTACTTTATCTAATCATTTATTCTTGCAATGATAATAAAAGTCATAATCACACTACAGTCTGTAGGATAATATCATCAATTTTCCATTCTGCCCTGACCTTTTATCTCTGGCCTAATGCATATTAGACTAAAATCCACTATAGATGTCTGTTTCTCTGCCTTGGTCAAATTCTCAATAATGATTTGCGATTACTTTCCGTGAAATGCAGGTGATAACCTGTTGTGACATTTAAATGCTAAGAAATAATGAGGGCATAAGAGCGCGGTGTAAATACATGTCGTTGAGTACGACACATGTGACACATAATCAACCCACTCAAGCCACAAATGTCCAATTACACACGTTACTGGTGTGAACGCATGAATATTTCACACATCAGTTTTAATATGCCGCGGCTGAGCTGATCGATCATTTGATAAGGTGACGGCAGCGTCTGACTCGATTGCGTTCAAGACATTTAGAGAATATTAGAGGTTTTGGGGGTTTGGGCTGATCTATTCTTGTCAGGATGGGCGTCTCAGACAGGGCTGACTAATGATCCGACGAGCTTGGCCACTGCAGGAGGGATCAGTGACAGCTTAATGAGGCCACAGGGCTTCTGTGCTTACAGAGATAGAGGGAGGGAGAAGAGGGTGGTGACAGAGAGGAAAAGGGAAGGTAAAATGAGCAGAAGAGAGAAATGTGCTGTAAAATCAGAAGAGAGGAACGGGTGTAAGAAACGAAAGCCAAGCTGTAAGGAACAGACAAAGCAAAAGAGCCAAAAAGGAGAGAGATAAATGAGAGAGTAGGGAGCAAGCAGTTAAAATTAATGTATGGTGTAAGGTGTCTCACTGATGTCCTCCCACTCCCCGACACACTTGGGATTCTCTGTGTATGTGGAGCATCCTGAACTGCTCGGTGTGTTTAATTATCAAAAAGTGACAACTCAAGCAGGAGGGTTTTTTTTTTGGTGCCTCCTGTTTATCCTCCTCTTCCTGTGTTGGTGTGAGATGAGTCACTCCCATTAACGTTACGGAAGGGCCATCCCTCCTGTCGTCGCTGTTGGAGACGGGAGCACTACTGGGTGTGAGGTAGTTAGGCCTGCATCAGCACGTTCACACCAAGAGACAGTAAGAGGAAGTTGGCAACCAACAGCGCGGGAGGGAACAGGATTCAAAGTGTGAGGGAGTGACATTAATGGATCATATATTTTAGCTTATTACCTCAAAATGAGATCTATTTGACTGCTGATGGGACCATCCTTGTAGTCACATTGGTAAATATGAGCGGATAACAAGATCATTTTGGTCCACACATCACTAGCCATGTTTCCATCCTCATGTACCACAAATTCTAACCGAATTTTGAGTAATCCAGCAAAAGCAAAAATGAATGCTTGTTTCCATCCACTATCTTCATGTAAATCTTAGGAGTAGGTTCACGAGATAAGCTGTAGGTGGCACCAATTCTCCAATTGAAAAACCAGAAGAACATTTGGTGGTTTTTAGTAAATATTTGAACAATTATTGGATGGAATGCCGCAATATTTAGACACTGACAACGCCCCTTCAGGATGAAATGTAACAACTTTGGCTGTCCCTTAAACTTGTCATGTAACATTGTCGTTAAGTTATATTTAAATTTGTCAAAATACCTGCAGAGCTAATAACGTTCTAAACAGAAAATTGTGAAATCTGAAAAATAAAGGCAGTCATTTTTATTGCTTTCTAAACTAAAGCAAGGATCAAGTCTCTGCAATATGATCTTTACACTGCAGATAAACTGATGCCAGCCTGTGCCTATGAAGAGATAGCAGATATTTTTCTAATAAAGAACCAGGAATTCATCAGGAGGCAAAGGAGAGATGTGCCTGGACCTGGTTTCATCTTCTTGAAGTATTGCCCTCACATTTAGTAGCACAGCAGATGCCACAGAGTCCTTAATTTCTGTCGAGAAAGAAAGAGGCACAGCAGAACAGTGCAGGTCATGTAGATGTGGGCGTCTCAGTTTTTTCTTTCTCTAAAATGGTGCAAGTCAGTAAGTCTGCATATATGGCAGATGTGTCACTCTGCTCTACCTGAGACTACAAAGTAGGACGGCGAATGTGGCTGTTCTCAGGGGAGACAAGCTTGAGTCATACAACCCCCTCCCAACGCCCAAATATCCCCCGGCATATTAGTGAAAAGAGAGCTCCAGCACACACAGATGCACACACGCACTTATCTACATAGCCTGCCACTAAATGCCTAAATACACCCATGAGACTCAGCCATAGGCCGAGCATTACGTAATCTTCAAGTGCTTAATGAGGCAGGCAGAGAGGACAGGAGGGAGGAAGGGTGACGAAGGAAGACAGGAGGGGAGGAAAGACCTGTGAGGTGACATCCCCAGTGGTGCAGCAGAAACGGCGGTGGCTTTGTTAGAGAGACAGAAGCAGACAGAGACCTCAGCATGGCATCTCACCCCTGGCGCCTCATGGAGAAAATTGATTGGGCCGTTTTGGCTGTAGATTTAGCCGAGGAACTCTCTGCTTTTCCATTCGTTGGTGATATAACCAGTCTGTCCTCACAGGAAAAATGGCAGCATTTAAGCAAAATGCTTAAAAAAACATCCATGTTGACATCTGCCAAGCAAGAACCTATTGTGGCTGTAAGTATTATGACTACTATGTGTAAAGCCTTATAGTCAAAACTTACAGAGAATTATGACTGAACTCTGCAGTTCCCCTCACGCTGTATTCAGACCAAATCCGGTGCTGCGGCAAAATCGCAGATTTTTACATTAATTTGAGTGAGTATTCTGTATTTTGGCAGCAGCAGAGCAGGCCAGTTATGGTTTGCAAACAATTTGGAAATATTATTTTCACAACTGGTCTCTGCTGCCCCCAAGTGACCCAATAAAAAAAAAAATCAGTAATTGCAGGTGTGATACCGCTCACATGAACCATTTATGTACTGATGAGCAATATCATACTGACCACTGGAGGTATCAGATCTTAAAACGTTTAAATGGGTCCTTTTGGAAGGCATGACGACCTTGAAAACAACATTTGACAGAACAATCCCAACTCAAGGTCCATTTACCCGCTTGCTCTGGATGTTTTGACCATATCACACATCCCTCAACAACAGAAACTTTGTATGGTGTCAGTATCTCAGTATGGATAGTTTGAATGTATACAGTGCAGATCTGAATGTATTAAATGGCCAAAAGCTCTGGAACAAGAGATAAAGTGGATGCTGGGATGATCTTGTTTTGTCAGCAGAGGGTGATACAACAATGCAACTGGTTTTGTATTAAGGGAAAATGATGGTGTTTAACATATCAATAAGCTTTCCACCTAGTTTTTGTGTTTTTAGTTGGTCATGACTTGGCAGTTTCAGTCAGCAATCAGATATATAAGTGTGGACACGTTGGGAGGAGTTGCTCAACGTGAATGATACATCAATGAGCAACAGGTTGTGACTCACTTTCACGGGAGAAAAACCTTCAAATTTGAATATCATCACTCACGGAGGACATGAACGTGTATATTTGAAATGAAACGGAGCAAAAGAAAAAAAAAACAACCTCCTTCCCATCTCTCCTGTGGTCCCTCCCTGGTGGGTGGTTCCAGTTTGAGGAATAGGTCAGCTCCCTGGCTGCCCGTCTGCCCGCAAACAAACACTGTTTACCAGCCTGTGATTACACACGCACACACATATGGAGTCACAATGTGGCATACTGTACTGTGGGTCTATAAATTATTCAGAAAACTCTCATCTGATAAATTCAATTGCATGGCTGATTATCTTGAAGAGCTAAATAACAGTATATTTATGATTTGCCCTGAGTCAAGCATGTGATTCAGATTGAGCTAATGTTTTTATTTTTTAACTCATGGTGTGTTTCGTTATGAGCTCACCAGCAAGCCACACAGCTGTTTTTCTTTCCGGCTTTTACTCTTAATTACATATGACAATATTAATTTTATTTTGGGCATTGCAGTGATTTGTAACAGTCTGCTGTGCTGTATGTGTTAGTTTTATGATGTTTTTGCTCAGATTCGTAATAAATGTTTGCGATGCTGTACAGATTGAAGATGAAGATGAAGGCAGTACAGATGATAGATGATCTATGAATGCAATACGGCAGCATGTTTGCTACATGTAAGTACACTCAATACGTCTTTTAATGTCTTGTTTTATCAGACCAACAGCCCAAAGCACAAATATGTTCAGTTTATTTCAGTTTTGTATCACACTCAAGCTCATAATGCTGCACTGAATATCAGCACGGCTGTGATCTAATCGTAGGCACAAGGCGGCAGCTCTCCAAGCATCTTTTATTATTTTACAGTAATAAGCGACGGACAGATTATGATTTGTTTATTTAATCATTTATTTTGCTCCGCAGACACAAATAGTTTCACAACTGGACTTGGATTGCAGTGTTGCCAGGCAACACATCGACATTTTTTCTTAACAGTATGTAGCTAGCTTTGAGCTTTAAGTCTACATGTTACTGCACCACAGTCAACGTTAATATTTTTGAGACATAGTAAAGTATGAAAGCAGTTCAAAGTGCATGTTGTTGTTCGCCTCCTCATCCTCTTGGATGTCATATGAACACACCTGAAGGTTTGTAAGACCAATATTAACTTCTCTTTTATCTCTGATTTGGTCTCCACCAACTCCTGAGGGAAATATTTGGCTCTTTAGCTGCTAAATGCTTCACTATGTTCACCATGTGATCACTAATATCCTAAAATATTAATGTTGATAATCTCTGGTTCATTACTATGTTTTAAATACATTAAATGTAGTCATTTTTATTTATTTAAGTACTAATTTATAAATTACTGATACAAGCAACTTTAAATGTCTCATATTTTGTTTCTTGTGCTGGACGGACAGAAATGTTCTGTAACTCGGCGTGCGCTGTGAGAGAGTGCAAACACTTCTGTTTCCAGACTCTTGTTTGCTCCTGCTGACCAAATACTTTTCACACACACATGCAGAGAGGGATTAAGACAGGGCACACACCTGCACTGAGTCTGTGTTTGTACGTGTGTCTATTATACAGAGAACTGTATTTATGACAGCAAAGCAAGTCTTATGTCCCTGGTCAGTCTTTGCTGTTGCATTTGTGATGACTGAACGACAATGAAAGCAATCTGCAGAAGTTGCAGGAAAGAAGTGATGAACATGAAAAAATATGAAGAATGAGGGCGAAGGGAAGAAAAGGGAGGGAGGGAGGACTGATCGGCTGGACTCGAATGCAACACAGTTTTTGTGGAAACATTACATATTTTTCATTTACAGATACTTGACCTATTCATTCTGGCTCTGGTGCAGCACGCAGTCTGTTTTCATTATTTGTAAATCAAACCTAAATCCAGATTTAATTTTCTCATTTATTAGTGAGTCATTGCAGTGGCATTTGAATAAGAAGTAAATACATGATAATACTAAAATCCACCTCTGTTATCCATAATCTCCATGCACTCAGAGGCATTGTTATGCACATTAATCATCAATGATTAACTTGACTAATTTGAGCTTTATCAAATTATGCTCAGCGGTGAGGTGTTGTTCATGCGTAGCCATTAAGTTCTTAAATCAGGTTAGACCCTGTGGTGCACTTCCCAACAGACCACTCCGAGTCTTTCACCTGCTGAGAGTGCAAGTTTTATGACTATTCATCTTCTACACTTCACCTCAGTGGGGAGCAGGATCTAGCACCATCATTAGTCTGTCTGCGCTAAATGAGTCTCCATTCATTCAGCAATCACATCCGGCGATGAGCGCATGTGTGTCTGGAATGATTAAAGACAAAGTAAGCTTCTCAGCTTCTGTGAAGCGCAAGAGACAAAAGATTGTTGTCGTCTCAGTGGTGAGTTGGATGAGGATCATGCAATTCAACACCTCGCGTTCAGGTTAGTTCGTTTATCTGGTGAAAGGAGCGCAGACTGGCGAAGCTCCTGGATGTAATCGGGACATGTGATATCACGCCACATCAAGTAATCACTTATTTATTAATGATGTGAACGCTCCAGCTGGTACCAGCCACTTGAAAAGTTTCCAAAAAGTATCTAAAGAGTTTTTGAGGTAAATTTGAGGAAGTTCAACTTGAAGGAGATCAAACTAGGTTAGTGTGACGGGTACAATGGGTCACAATAACACAGCGTGTCGGCCCAAGAGAGGTAAACATGTCAGGGAGGCTAAACTCCTCAAGAGTTCACCATTCTGAGCAACTCCTCTCTTCAGTAACGCTGCAGCCAAAAACACTGGTTCAGACTGACGTTTCTGGGGCAGCTATCTGTGTGTGTGTGTGTGTGACCGTGATATACCTGACTGAGCGACGGACCTAAAACATGTTACGAGATTCTTGAAAAGTAATGTAACAAACACAATCATTAACAATGCACATTAGTTTTGTCTTGACTGATTTGAAAGCCAGCAATCTTTTACAGACGTTTCTTCTGCACTATGGAACATAAACGAATATGATTAAATATGGGGTTTCATTATGCTTTTATTGACATTTTTTGTATAAGTATATTGGTTATCCCCTCAAAGAATCGCTACCCGGTGGGATTTGTATATCTTTGTGATCCTAGGAGCTGAGTTGTCCGGGGTCAATAATCCCTGGTAGAGTCTCCCAAAGCAAATTGGTCCAATGGGAGAGATCAGATGCAATAAGATTCACAAAAACCCTCATGAACTGGAACCAAAGGAGCTGCTGGGTGCCTCGCCCATCAAGGAATCGTTAAATGGAGCCAGTTGGGGTGGTTTCAAGCATCTGATTCATACTGACACCACTGACTGCCATACAAGGTGCCAACTGCTCATCAGAAAGGAGCCAATCATTCACACACTGAGGGCACAGCCTGAACTTTGACATGCAGACTGGAGGAGGCTGAGATCGAGACACCGTTCTTCTAATTAGTGGACAACTTGCTAAAATTCAGTGTTTACATTCTCATTTAGATTCATTTAGTTACAGTTACTCAATCCTTGACCTCTTGTTGTCATAAAACTGATCCCAATGACTTCCACACAGAGAGGTTCATAGATTTTAAATCTTGGAAGAGGAGAGCACTCTTCTAGATCACTACTCTTCATCAGCTGATATCAGCTGATAATGTAAAATGATTTTAAACTGACTTTTGGTCGCACTGCCCAGTTCAACACAGTAGGAATGTTTGGTCTATTTTTAGTTACAATAAAAGACAAAGTTAACTTATTTAGCAAAAAGTCTCAGCTTCACTTCCAAAATATGATTAAACACAAATGACTGACACAAGCTGTGAAGCTATAAATAGATGATGATGACAATGCTGTCTGATTCTGCACCAGAGAAGAAGAGGAGAAAGAGAAAAGTTCAAATAAACTTAAAATAAAGGACCAAATGCTCCTAAAATTGTGAGGGGAGAGAGCACTTATGATGAAGTGAAGAGAAGTGAAGAGAAGTGAAGGTCGCCCGCCAACACACAAACACACCATACAGCCCAGCAGGAGGTAAACACACATGCAGAACTTGGAGAACACACCAACACTGCCAACTACGGTACAACTTACTCAAGCACATAGATACAAAGGCCACTTGAAGGCAACTCACAGTCCAATTGGTCTCTGCTTGATCACTTTTAAGGCCCTTCTGGCTGTTCAAAACTAAAGGTGACCGGGTGTTTGCCATCACGGCCCCTCGACTTTGGAACGCCCTGCCTGAATTCTTTTAAGTCACTTCTTAAAACACATTTTATAGACTTGCTTTTATGTGATGTTGACTTTTTAACTTCATTTTTTAAACTTTTAACTTGAATTAAATTATTCTATTTTACTGTGTTATATTTTCTTTTCTTTTTGTTATGTGGTTGTTTATGTAATTTATGCATTTCTTAACTTTTTTTTTGTTCATGCTTGTCAGTCAAAGCACTTTGTAAACACTGTTTTTAAAGGCGCTATATAAATAAAGGTATTATTATTATTATTATCATTACTTGAGGCTCGACCTCCCCTGCAGGTAGAAAGCGTCCTCCAGCTTCCAGATTTCCTTCTTTGCACTACCTTACCTTCCTCAGACAACGAGAAGTGACAACATTGTAGATTATCTCCTTCTCATCTCCCACTTTTTTCCATCTTTTCTTGACCTCCATACACTTGTGCTTACTTCACATAACTTACTGCCCTCCTCCTCAAATGTTCCTTCTCCTCTGACCACTCTCTGATCTCCCCTCCATCCTCATTATCCACTCCTCCGACTACTTTTCATGCTTCCTTTAAAGGTGCAGCAGCTCTCTGTTCTTTCCACCAGAAGAAGATTCACTAAATTCACTCTTAATTTAATAAAACTTTGATGGGAGGTCAATGCTTAATGTGCCTCTGGCTTGATGTCTCACTTTCTCTTTGCTTAGTCCCCGCATTTCTCTCTTTTTATGCACGCTTTGCTTCTGTAGCCAGAATTCCTTCCCCTATGTAAGAAGTTTCCGTATACTTCAATTTCCCCCTTTTTAAATGACATGACCTACTCCTATTAATTACATTTTTTATGAGGAAGTTGGACATAATTGGCATGCAGAACATGTTGATAAGCAAGATAAATGGCTCTATCTGTGCTGAAATACCATCTATGTTTATCTTCGAGATGATCGAGCCTTAATTACCCTCCATTACAAATGTATTGGTCACACTAGGCTGGAAAAACTGTGAGGCTAATAACAGAGGCAACTGCACTGTGGAAATGTTTCTCCATTAGCTCTTTGACTCTTTCACCTAAACAAGATTTGAAACCAAGCATCCCATGTGTAGCATAACGGCTGTGTGGGCTGTAATGAGCCCGGGGCTTTAATCATCGCAATGTCCACTGACGCTTTTTACTGCACACATCATTTTTCACAATATTTTAACTTTATTAGCACTGGAACAGTCCGACATCCAACTGTTACACCGGAGCTTTCTAGTAAATCTTCTCTTTTGTCTTAATTGCTTCACATGTGTTTCCTCCTCCTGTGTTACCTCTGCCGTCCATGTCTGCAGGGTTTATTCAGGCAGAAGGCTTCTGTCACTGTCAGCCTGTGAGCGGGTTTTAATGAGCTGCAGTGTTAATAAGCAAAAGGAAGATCCACTCATCACGCTTTCTGTGGAGCACCAACCAAGTATACAGTAGAAATGAACACACAGACACAGTGGTATTACATAATCAGACTAGTAAACATGTTTTCTTCAGCAGGGCACACAGAGGAGGATTTGATGCAACCTCTTTTATCTAAGTATGTTGGTACAGAGAAAATAAAAGTTTGCTTTGAGCAGTGAAGTTTCAGTAAGACCGTGTAACCAGACTCATCCCAAAGCACATAGAGGAACATGTGCAGGGAAATATGACAAAAAGACTTTGTGTGTATCTTTTAAGATCTTTTACTGACAAACTGCTGCTTTTATGCACATTACCGCCACCTGTAGATCAATGGAATAGTGTGAAACCATTGGCAGGAATATGTATTGCATTACCAGCAAGCTCATGTATATCACTGAAAGTATAAAGAACATCCTCCACAGGTTTCTAAAAAGCTGTTTTGAAGCTCAGAGTTTGGGGGCTCTGGCCGCTGCCATCTTGGCTGTACTGGCTCCCAAACCAATCTAAAAATCAGTAAACACGTGGATCTACCTGTAACAGCACTGTTAATCTTACAGCACAGTAAGATTTAGGTGTTTGTTGGCAGGAACTGAATATAATATCTATTAGTGTAAAATCACTTAAGATTAAGAATCGTTGTGTTTTCGTTCTCTTTAAATGAGCCCTTTTTATCTTCAGTGAGAGCGGGTCCTCTTCCATGGGGTCTGCCATGTTGAACTGACATTTTTCTACCCAGAACAGACAAACCAAACACTGATCTAGATATGACCTTTTGCTTTTTATGTCAATTTGGCAGCTAGAGTTATTCTTACGTGCTTGGAGGTATTTTAAAAAAATGGTGGAAGATGGTGTCCATTCAGCTTTCAGGTTTGTTAGTGTTGTGTGGCCTGCTGCACAAGTTCATTATACAGTGGTTTCTCCCACACATTGCAACTGCCCATACTGTATGCTTTACATGGGATGACATCACACAGAATAGCTTTTATAGGCTTTGGAAAAAGTTTTAAAATTAAGTAACCTTCATGGATTTAAAAAATAGTATTTAATGACCTTGTTTACAGTTAGAGGTATCCCGTCTGCCTGTTGTTTTATTATTTTTTCTTTATTTAACAGGACAGCCGAAGACTGGAGTGCACACTCCACTCGCTGAGCCACCAGGGCACCATGTGCGTGGGATTTTTTTTGTTGCAACACCACGAGCGGCTACTGGGACAAATAAAAAAGCTGAGTGGCATAACCATATCTGTCAAATACGTCGACAGTCTTGCACAAGAACAAACAAAAGTAGACACTAGTGGTGATAAATTCCAGGGAAAACACTTACTACTACTCTACTTACCAGCTTCCCAGTATCTGCTATCACTTAAGTCCCTATGCAGTCAAAATCTGTCTGCACACACACACACACACACACACACACACACACACACACAACATCAGGCTCTGACAGACAAGAGTGGCTTTAAGACTGTAGATAAATAAGCTAATGAGTAAACACGTGAGATAAACACAACTGAGCCAAGTAAAGTACCTCAGCAGGCTGCACAGATACATAGCGCAAAGCATTTGTGCGTACAAATTGAAGCTTTCTAGCAGAGTTTCAGGAGCAGGAACAAACCTAAATTGCACCTCTTCTGACATAAACTATAAATACTCTCACTCCTTCTTTTGTTCCTATTACTCCTTCTACTCGCTGTAGGATCAGAGGGGGTCAGTTGTGCCTGGGCGCTACGGTGGATACATCACCAAAGACGAAGCAGTATCCAAGAAGTACAAAATCCAAGCTTTGTTCACCATCTTTCCATTGGTTGATGATCAATCACAGTATGAAAGCACAGCTTTCAAAAGCCACCTTAAATGAGTCGAATCGTTGATTAGTTGTCGTCATCAACAACTTTGAAAATCAAACATAGTTGGCCAAAAGTTTTTCCCGTTTCATATCACTGAAAATTGAATATCTTGGTGTTTTGGGTTGCACACATTTTTATTTTACAGACTCATCGATTCATTGAAAAATAATTGACAGGTTTAGTAATACTGAAAATTATTGTTAAACAGCCCTAAAGGTGAGTATGATAAAGCACTACAGACAAAAACATCCCCTCCTGTGAAAGACAAATTGCCAGTTTATTGGCCCACAGGCTCAGACCTTTTAAAACTGCACCCCACCCACTGCTGTGCAGGGCTGACGCTGCTGTAACAGAGGCAGACATTTGCAGAAGTCAGCTGGTGGCTGCACTACAGCACAGATGCCCTACTGTGTGTGTTTTGGTAAGGTGGCCATTTTCAGACACGAGGAGAGCTGGATGACAGATAATAAGGGCAGAGAGACCCGAGGCGTGGAGAAGCAGACTGTGAGTGAGAGGCGACAGAGTGTTTCCCTTCTCTCTGCAGTACAGCCTGGGGATAGTCATGCAAACAGTGTTTGTCACACTCCAGCATTTAGACGTGCTGCATTCAGGCAACGTGTGATGTTTTCATTTGCACACCCTGTAAGCAGCATTAAAAAGAGGCCGTCTGGCATCAAGTGTATCATATCTCCTTGCACGCACAGGAAGAGGTGTATGTACTGTAGAACACGGTTACTGCAAAATTAGGTGTGTGCAACTTGGTGTAGTACACTCTTGGTTACGTATTGTTCCAGGTTGTGTTAAGAGACATAAATATATTTTCTGTTTTTTAACTGAGGTAGTAAATGACTACTTTGCCACTGGGAGTCTTCACACCTCTTGTATTTTCCATTAGTGTTTCCTGCTCCCTCAGGACAGCAGGTGGAAACCAGAGCGTCCCCAACAAGCCCCAGAATTCATCAGCTAACTGACACACTGGCTTATGTTAATCAGGCATGAGACCAATAACTGCAGATTGCAATTTGATATCTGTGATTAAATCAGCTTATGCCATCGCTCATACTTCCCAGCTGTTCAGACATCTGAGACTTTCAAGCTCTCTGATAATTAAAATATGGATTTCGAACATTGCATGTTTTGAATATTACAGACAAATACTCAAGTATATACAATAGTGTAAAAAGCGACTGCCTAAACTGCTCTGCATTTTGAATTATAAATCATTATGTAAATCTGAACTCTCCCCGTAATGGTTATAGTTTTTGATGTTTCATGAATTTTGCAGCAACTTTAAATGAGCGGCTGCAAAACAACTACAAGTTTTAAATTCTTAATCCAATAATCAAAACTACAGCAAGACTTGATTTATATTATCGCTAATATTATTACTATAAGGACACTGTGGCCCTTAAAGTTCGAATTATTTTGTTTTCAGACCCATTCCTATTCCCCCCCTATTTTTACACATCAAGTTAATTGTGGTTTAATTTTCACTGTGATGTGTTTGGAAGAGATTGATTAATAAAGTTTTGAGAACATACACTTTGTCTATCAAGAATAAATCACATTGATTAGGTAAACATATTTTATTCCAACTTTATGGGCAACAGTGTATATATTGGTTGCATTTACATGTATTGATTTGGCAGTACTTTTGTCCACAGCAATGTACACAAAACCAGTTTATGTATCATTTCCATATGAATTACTTCTCATTAAGACCCTAATCGTGAACTGACTGAAGAGCTGGCAGTTTCATGGCACAGTATATTGGAAGAGAACTGGAGCAGTGTGAACACCAAAAAAAGTGAAACTAAATCTGCTCTGAGCCTGACAGTGACACTTGGTGACACTAAAAACAACATCCTCTGACTTAAGCTGCAGTCAAACTAACTGAATAAATCAAATAAAAAAAAATCTATATTTGCACGTCATTCTACTTATTGAAAGCAATCTGTGTGAAATTACCAGAGGCTGTGTCAGCCTGTGACATCTGCTCAGCCTGAGGTGAAGTTGCTTACAGATTGTGATTTTTGAAGACCTCACGTCCACAGCGCCTCAGCGCTCTTACATAATCATAACGTCTGTAATCAACAGACCATGATCTGTTCTTCTGGGTTAATGACACACAGACAGACGTTCGCCTTTTAAGCTGACCTCACTGACTTACATATTGTCCAGAATTATCGTCCAGTTAATTCATCACCCCCCAGCCCTCCTCCTGCTCTTGTGGCAGCACGTGTTGACGCACTGAGCTCGACTTTAAGCTGTAATCTGCTGTCTGTGCACTTCAGCATCGACATGGGGAGAGATTTGACATCGTGTAAGCTGCAGGCGGGTTTGCTAGCTGTCCCAGCTGTTGCTGCAGGTTATAGCTGAACCACTGGGAGGGTAATGGCTTGAGAACGGCAGCCTAATGCAGGTGCAGGCGAAGTATAGGCTACTGTATGCTATCAGGTGAGACTAATGCTACTAAGGGGCTGATGTTCGTGTAGCATGAAGCAGATCTGAAATCTCTGATATCTGTGCATTGGAAATGAAAGTTTTTTAGACAAACTTGGAACGAAAATTTTAATTGTAGGTGACCAAATAGAATGAATTAGAGAGGACGAATGTCCCCTGAACTCCTCTGATGCCCAGTATCTTCATCAGGACAGAGGAGGTTAAAAACACAGAAACACTTAGCTGTCACAGCTGCCAACAGCAGCACCAGGAGAGAGAAGGAGCGAGGGATTTTCCACGTTTCAGCTCACCACTTGTCAAAGTGATGCAAAACCATGCAGCAAACTCAACTCTTTTCATCTGACTCATTGTGACGCACTGGCTCTCTCTTTCCATGCAGGTTGACAGTAGGCGGATGACAGTTGACAGGTACTGTGCACCAGGCAATAAAATAAGTGGAACATCAACAAACTCCTCAGGGATTTTCAGACAGTCTGTGACTGATTGCGTGACTTATATTCACGGCATCAGGACAAATTTAATATTCAGTGGAAATGTATCCAAGAAAGAGCAGCGGTGGAAAAATTAGTCATAATTAGTCATAATTAATCGCAGTCAGATGACCTTAATCCAACACTGGCACCAAAAACAACATGAAAACTCGTGGGTTGTGTTTTTATTCGAAATCAGCTGCTGATCGTGATCTAGTGCTAATCTGTCCAACAAAAAACATGTATCTCCAAAAAGGTAAACTTTCCATGAGGTTGGAAAACAACCCCGTTTTCAGCTTTGTGCAATTTCCAGGTAATACAGTGAGTTTTTTAAAAAGATATTTAGCTCAAGGAGTAGGAGAGTTTTCTCAACCCATAAAGAACACTTTGGAGATACATTGTTTTTCACTCTCGCCTAACCAACAGCATGTCAACAGCGTGTGTCAAATACCTCGGACTTCCCATCAAAAAACTCAGCTTTGACCACCACACCACTGACATTCACAAACGCTGCAACAAAGACTCTGCCATTCGCAAACTCAAAGCACTTTCTGCTGCCCTGCCATCTTCTGCATCCATCCCTCCCTCCATCTATCCATTTCTATCGCTTTTCCAGGGTCGGGTGGCACTGGCAGCAACACATCTAGCTCCTTCTGGGGATGCCCCACACAAGGGGCGTTCCCAGGCCAGATGGGCTATGTAGTCCCTCCAGTGGGTCTCCTACCCAGGGGGCATCCTAATCACCACCACAGGTGATTCCAGGCTGCTGCCGCTGACCAGGTGAGCAATGGCACTACTCTAAGCTCCATTACCCTATCTCTAAGACTGAGCATGGCCACTCAATGGCCACTCTGGCTCAGCTCCATCTTTCCCACACAAGTCTGGTACAGTGTCCACAATACTGACAATGCTGCACCAACCCACCAGTCCATCTCATGCTCCATTTTCCCATCACTCATGAACAAGACCCTAAGATACTTTGCTTGGTGCAGCAACTTGCTCCCAACCTGGAGAAAGCATCACACTGTGAACCACGGTGCTGACCTTTTGCTCACCTTCTGTTACTGCTTTACAAGTATAGTCCGACCTTTTCTCCTCTATTGTTCCTCCTTTTTTTTTTTTTTTACATGTTAACTGCCTCTCCCATGTCTTCCCACTCCCCAACCTCTCAGACCTTAACAGTGAAGGCTTTACAGAAGAAGCACACAGTATAGCACATAACCCCAGCTGACCCGTTAACTCATCCTTCACACTGCTCCAGGTCCCTGCCCTGGAAATTGGCACGCTATGTCAGGAGTTTTGTCTCTTCTGCGATCATATCTCTTCACAAAATACCCCAGTAAGTGCCATGTGATAGGAGCTATATGTAGGGGATATAGGTGGTGTGCTGTGTTGGATTTTTGTACTCATGTTGCGGTGTTTGACGTATCTACTGTATGTATTTATGTGAGGCTTTGGACAGACTGCGGCAACAAATTTCTTTGTAAGGACAATAAAATATCTATCTCTGTTTTTTTTTTGTTTTTTTACTGTAAAGCACTTTGTGACCTTGTTCTTATTTTTATTATTATACTAACTAAACTAGTGGCTCTTTCGCACAGTCTCAAACAAAAACTGAAAATTAGAAGCATTTCAAACATATTTATTGCAGGATTCCTGTGCTGCATTGCGTAAAACTGTACAGGTGTTTGCGATATCATGTCCACCCCCTGTATAATTCAGAGAAAGTGTCATAGAAAGACTCTGTCCTCTCTACACCACACAGCCATATGTGCTGCTGGTTAATCAGCCCCACACACACACACACCTATCATGACACACTCACTTCTCAGCATGCTGTTTTAGCTTCATCCAGCACTTATAATTCAGTTTTGGGAGAACCGGTGTCTCTTCCTAATGTCGTTTTCTGAACACGGACAGTTTCTCAGACTTGAACTGTGCCTCCGGTAATCTCACGGACAAACTGCAGATGAATTACAGATGACCTCATTTAGATACAGCACAGTTAAAAACTGAACTGGAAACAGTTGGGCTGGGTGTGTTTTTGCAAGCAGATTAAGTCTGAATTATGCCCTATGTGTCACTGAAAATATAACTTCTCTCTAGTTTGTAATTTGTGATAAAACATCGACTTTATGAAGCTTTAATATGACAAATCCAAATATGTTTTTCCTACTATAAGAAAGAATGTATGTAAGATAAAACATCAGTTATTTAAGGGCATAAATTCATATTCTGATATGATTACAAAGTAACTCTTTCTTTTTATTTACTGTCTGGGCTTCATAGATGCGCATTATCATTATTTAAGAAATAAAGCATTGCTAAGAAATCACTGCCTGCTTTCCTCGTCTTCTCAGCGATATCCTCATTTTCATAGGAGCCAGTAGTTAATGATGCCTCTCACTCTGCTCATCATTCCAATTAAGCCACTGGTGTTGGTTTCAGCAGAGTTAGAGTGTCAACAGCGCTGATGACTGCTGTAATGAGTAACCGAGGTGGGAGGGTAGCTGTACTACTTATCGAGATACTTGATGAGCAGTTTGTAAGAGCAGCTGAACGTGTTACTGCACTTCAGACTGTTTACAGAGCAGTAAAGATGTCACTGCTGTTTTTGGTTGAAAGGTTTAGGTCTGTTGCAAAACACTCAAGCACCTTTACTAAAATCCTGTACTACAAGACAAAGAATAAAATGTCAGGTGACGTAGTATCAGGGGCAAGACTGTTATCAATCATAATGATACATGCAATGTAATGCAATCACACTGACAGGGGCAATAATGAATACTTTTTGATAACTTAAAACTTCAAAACAAGTAAAATCTTGACTTGGAATGTTTTTATAGTGTTTATTGCTACATTTACTAAAGTAAATGATTTGAATAGTTCTGCTCATGAGTGTGGCATCTGTACCCACATTCGAGAGTGATGTCACGATGTTCTACATCACTGCATCAAAGGAAGAAGTTAAACAGCTCGAGGGAAGCAAAAACAGCATTTTCAGCAGATGATAAGTTGCTAACCTAAGCCAAGTGTGTGCAATTGTTTGTTTTTTTTGTGGTAGAAAATTAAATGTTTAATTTAGCTTCATTGAAACGAGTTTGCGTGGAACATATTTATACTGTACACGAGTCAAAGGGACAAAAACACAGAGCATTGACTCATTTTTAAGCAGCACAAATGTGTTCATGGCAATATGATGGATTTTTAGGATGATTGTCAAACTAGGACCAAGTGAGACTAAAAAACTGGTGCTGTCCCATGAATTCAAGAGGATCTCTGCTCAGTTTTATTGTCAGCAGCAGCCTCGTCTTCTTCTGGCACTGTTGGGAATATCTGTCTATGACAGCAGGAACAGATTCAGCTCACACGAAACATAAAATGTGTAAAAATGTGCTCTAAATGCTTGTCGCACAAACCAGCAGTGCAGCATAAGTTCACCTGAAACCACAACTTCTTACCAGAGATTTTTCTGGGGACTGACTGCCCAGCTGTCTTATAAATTATAAGGACGTTCCATTAATCAGTGCAGGTTTTAAATATTTGTACTCCTCCTGTGTGTTCTTACTGCATATGTTGTATGTCATTTTGGCATTTTGCATGTGTTATCACTGTGGTTACTAATCTAACCTTTCCACAGCTTGTTGGTTGCTGTTTTCACTTCACACAAGAGGTGTTGATTGATTTGTTGGGCGTGGATGGGCTGAATAGTTCATCTAACATCGAAGAGACTTTGATACTGTCCATATTGTCAAGTCAGCCAGTTTTGAAACAGAATATTTTTCAAAATCGTCGATAATAAATATCCGCAACACACCAATTCCCACAAATATGTGAAAAATATCCATTGAGGCAAAACCCCGTAATAATTCAAACACATGGGGAAGGATGGAGAAAAAAAAAATCTAAAATACATGAAACACATGCAAACGCTCTGCAGTAGTGTTGTTAATGAACAGGGCAAAAGACAGATGGTTGGAAAGAGGATTTGCCAAGGAGAGTAACAGTAATATACCCATGTAAAGCATAATCTCCCCAGTGACACAGACCAAATCTGTCACTGAAATTAAGTAATAAGGAAAAGGGAAGATCTGGTTAAAGATCGAGGCCTATTATGTTCATGTAACCTGGTTGTGAAACTCAGATTGTTTCTCTATGGATGAGTCACCTTCATTCACTCTATCCAGAGGGATCCTTGACTGATAATACAGCACTATTTACCACCTACGCCTCACAATGTGTTGAATGAAAAACAACAAAGAGAGAGAGAGAGAGAGAGAGAGAGAGAGAGAGAGAGAGAGCACTTTTCACTCAAATGCTAATGCGAACATCTCTCTCTCTCTCCTCCATGTCGTTCTGTGAGTCCATCAAAGCATCTGCCGGACAGATGACGCCATTCACGCACCAAGGATAGCACAAGGGTCACTCACAACCCACAGTGCAAAGGGGAAGAGTGTGTACGTGCGTTTGAGAGAGAGTAAGAGATGAAGTGAAAATGTGTGTGTGTGTGTGTGTGTGTCCCAGCCCCAAGCCAGATTGAGAGAGTCATGACACCACACTGATTCAGCAGCTCAGGGGCCGAGGATGGAGGAGTGTAGATGGATGGATTGGTGTTGGTGAGTCACTCCGATTAATTTGTCAATTAATTGACTAATTGTTGCAGCATAAGTCTGGTGACATTCTTTGTTCTTCATGAAAACACCAAAACCAACAGTGAATGGATGGATTGTAGCTAATTTTGCCACGGACGTCAAAAAACTATTAAAAACATCAATGAAATGAAGTCCCAACAATAAATATCCAGCTGATTCAATATAATTGGATGAGGACTTATGTTACTCCAGATAGACTGAATAAGATGGATCCAAATATTCCTGATATCTGTATTAAATGCAGTGTTGGAGAACTGTGAAGTTAAGGAAACTTTGGAAACTTGAAGGTGATATATCCCTAGTAACTACTAGTCAAACTACTTATCAATGTAAATAGTGACTAAGACGTCAAAGAGATGTGAGATAGTATATATCGATTTAATTAAATTAAAATATTAATACATTTTCCCCTGGTGAACTTTAACCCCACTAGTCGCGTCATTGAATTGAAACAGGCGTGCACCGTGTTTAAACTACACTACGGCGTCTCACACATGCGAGGCCGTCGGAATGACTATGATGCGTTCATGAACGTGGGAAAAATGGAATTTCACCGGAAATATAATAAAACTACAGACAAAAGAACACTCAAGGAAAACTCTACAACTACCAGCCACTTCTGTATGTTCTCTTAAAATAACTGAGGCGATTGCGGGTTACATTTGCGGATATGCGCCCGCATTCTGTTGTTGAAAACGAGGGCTTCAGGTGACCAAAAAAATGGTTTTAATAACACTAACCCGAATCGAGATCGGATCGGATCGGAATATGATAATCAATTATCAGTCTTGAGAATCGGAATCGAATCGATTCATGGAATTTGAATTAGGGGTGGGCGATATATCGAATATACTCGATATTTCACGGCTTGTTCTACGTAAGATGTATGAAATGAATATATCGCGACCATCGAGTACTTGTCACGTATATGTTTTAAGCCGTCTGCATTTAATTCTCCTGAGTTTTGCCTGTCACTCACTCCTGGTGCTGCTCACAGCACACAGCACACTTCCCCACCCACCCAGTTTATCGCGGGGTGGGTGATCTCATGATCTCGCGTGAATACGGCCGGCTCGTTACGCTGCCAAGACGCGCCCGGTGTGCAGGGCAGAGGACGCAGCTAAAACGTGGCGCAGCCATTACTAATCTAATAGAAGGGTCTACTTGAATCATCATACTGATGTTATTTTTTGCATCAAAGGGTTGAATTTAACATTCATAGTGATTTACAGGAGAAATAAAAATATCGAGATATATATCATGTATCGTGATATATATCGAGATATTGGTTATAGGCCATATCGTGCAGCCCTGATTTGAATCAATACCCAGCCCTATTTATTGAGAATAAAAAAATATATCTCAATCCTTAAAACCAACCTGCCTACAATCAATCTACATAACTGTAAAGAGCAGCAGCACATAAGATCCACATGGATGATTTTGGTTTGCCTGATGGCATCACGGGCAAGCTGACCGTTTGGTCTGTAGTTAAACTTACTTATGCTGCATGGAAACTATGTAAATTGAGAACAGTGTCAAAAACTGATGAGATTAAATAAAAATAAGTGCTTTGCTCTAACAGCAAGAAAAAAGGCTGTTTGTGTATGAAGCTGTGCCGTATCATCATTTGGAATTCAAAGAGGTTCAACCCCAAAGGGCTCTCTATTCACTCAAACCCGGTTGGTAGATAATGGGCACAAAAACAGGCAGACAATAATTCACAATGGGTACTTGAAGCCAGCAATACAGGTGTGTGTGTGTGTGTGTGTGTGTGTGTGTGTGTGTGTGTGTGTGTGTGTCTGTCAGAGAAAGAGATAAAAAAGAGGAAGAGAAAGAAAGAGTTAGGCAGGAAGATAGACAGACAGAGCTAAAATGCATCTACTGAATAACAAGACGGTGGCTCAGAAGTGATACAAAAAAAAAAAAAGAAGAGTAATGAGTCTTAAAACAGAAAGCAAGCCGATACAGAGTGACTGCTCTGATAAAAGGTTGATAAAACACTAAGGTGCCCTCTTAAATGCCTGTGATGCAACAGCGTCGCTAAACTGCATTGACTTTCTATCTTTATAAAGCACTTTAAAAGACTTAATAAGGAGGCGCAGAACAAACTGGGTATCGTCATTTCACTTAATCAAATGTACAAAAGACAGTGGAGTCATTAAAAGCAGATCTTGATGTTCTTCGCTTGCGTAAATATAAAAAGGATGTTGGTGCGTGCGTGTCTTAAGTGGCTTTACAAGCTGAAGCGCAGAAACATGTGTCATGAGTGTGTAATTGACTTTTTGTGATTGCAGTCATACAGGAGAGATGAAGAAATTACCAGGGATGGGACAGTACAGGGTTACTGGCTTGATTGCGTTAATAAAGCGTGTTGTATGTAAGTACACAGACATCAGTGCATGCTGTATCTGTGCTTGTCCTCCATCTCTTATCTAACCAAGGACAGATACCCGATCCTGGCCGCAGGGAAGAAGAGACTGAGGTTCAACTGTTACAGGAGGGTCACCCATGCACTCACAAAGAGGTCCCAAGGGAGTGCAGAGGTCAGACTCCAACACTGATAAAACACCACCACCCTGCCAAGACGGTATCAGATGGGCTTGGGGGGGAAAGTGAGGCGGCTAATGAGGGACAGCGTTATCACACCTGATGAGTGGAGGCAAACAGTTGTTGATACAATGACAGAGAAGTGCTCCATGTGAGATATGGTGCAGATTCAGAGGGCTGATTTCTTCTAGGCTGACACAAAAAAATCAATATGATGATATATTGCAATACTCTCATAATATATTATTGATACGCTGGTCTTCTGAGTGTTGTTAAATGGTCAGTCTAAATGGATTTTCTTGTATTAAATCTTTAAAGATGCTGGAGAGAGGCACCATCGTCTTTTAAGTGTAATGTCTGAGCCAAGTTATAATTTAAAGACTGATGGGACAACCAAGAAACAAAAATCAATAAAACTTCAAGTGGTCTATAAAATCTGAGTGACAAAGCCAACATGCATCAGCATAAAGATCTAAAAGTGACTGAATTTCTCTGAAATGTTTTCATCGACTGAATTATTAAAGTTAAAATTCAAACACTGCTGCAAGCAATTTAAGCAATCAGATTTTTTTACTCGGATTTTTAGATCCAAATTGAGCTAAATTAGTGAATTTGAGTAAAATAATTTATTATTTTATTATTAATTTATAAACACCGAAAATATATTTTCCAATTTTGATTATTATTTTTTTTAATTCCACCACTGAGAATTGAAAGTTCAAAGAGATGGCTGAAAAAGACAAAGACATTTTTGAAATGTGTGTTTTGTGGTGATTAAATGTGATAATGAGTTGTGTTGATTTTAATCTTTATTTGATTCCATACACCTGGTTTGTCATCAAACCGATCATTATAAAAGCTGCGCTGGATATAACGTAATATCCCCAAGATCTAAAACAACTGGAACTAATATATGAAATGATCAGTACTTAAATATGTCCGTGTTGATTGAGCAAAGGAGTGTGAAGCCAGTGAGGGATCACGTCCACTGCATAAAAGTACTGTATTTACCAACTTACATTGGGTTAAAAGAAAGTTTTTGCTAATACAACATAGTTGCTGTCGGGCTAACTGTTAGGTATTGTACTCTTTCTACTTTTACTCCTGTGGCTCAAAGTGTGTGTCTGACTTTTGGCCAGCTCGATCTGCTCTGTGCTGATTAATGCCTCTGGTGGAGGAAAATTGTCGGCCACGGCACATCCGTGAAATGTGTCGCAGCCGTGCCCGGTAGAATTTAGCAGCAACAACTAATTTATAGTTTTGTGAATCCAGTTTGATTGTTACTACTAACAAATCTCTACGACACCTTTGTGCCATGGTTTTCTGATCTGGAATCACAGTCGCTGATTCACATTGACAGTTTAACAACTGCTTCCAGTAAAGACTTCTTAAATCCAAAGTGTTGTTTTGAGCTTTAGTTTCAACTTTACTTTTTGCACATGTTGAGAAGACTTGACTCTCTTTGACATAGCGGTGTACCCATCTTTCACTACATACTTAAGCTCTGCCTTTCTGTTTTTCTGTTTGTTTGACATATCAATGTTCAAACTGATGTGCATTAAAAAGACAAAAAAGGTCAGACTCTGCGCATCTTTCACTTTCTTTCTCATCAGTTGTCAAAATATACCTGAACCTGAAGCTATTTTAAAATGCAGTGGATAAATGCTGCAGAATAATGTCAAGTTGTACTTTTATGGAATTTAAATAAACAGATTGCATCCTGTACTGTCTTGGAATGCAACAAAAATATTATTTTGTGTCTTTGTGTGAAGACAGATGCTCTGAGGTATCAAGCAAAAGTATTGAGAACTTACGTCTGTGTCAGGACCCTTGTCGGCTCCAGGACAGGAAAAGGTGACGAATTCATGGCACCGTTTGTGAACCACAAAACAGCACACTGACAGAAGAGAGAGAAAGAGAGAAGACAGTTTTACAGCAGCAATTTATGACACCACACTGTGACCTTGATCTTGCATTCAACCAGCGAATCTGCCTTTAAAAAGGAAAAAAATACAAACACACAAAGTAAAATATCTTTATTCTGTCTGGTGTTTTATGCAAGTTATCGGAGAAACACCAAAGATAAAGGCAGTAAAGCAGAGAACGTGCATGTAAATTATCATCAATCAACCTCCAAGTGATTTTGATAAGCCTCTCTTGTACAGACACACAAGCAAATGCAGACAGACAGACACGCGTGCGTGTGCACTCCCACACTCACGCCCACACAAAAAATGTCACTACGTGATCTTGTGTGTTCTCCAGCCGTCGGCTTTTTACAGTCTGTTGGGTTAATTGCATCATTGTCTCCCACTGAACTGGGATCCTACCCCTACCAAAAGTGTCATTCAGCACCGACATGGCTGACATGACACCGGACGCCCCTCTCTCACGTCAGCGACATTGGCATTTACATTCGGACGCTGCCCGCAGATCTGGAGGGGAAAACGTGGACATCTGTGACAGCTAGATCACAAGCTGACTCCCTCTCTGACTCTCACTCTGCGTATCCAACTGTATTTTTCCCTGCCATTATTTGAAAATTCCTCATTCTTTCTTCTTGTTCCTTCTCACACAATCTGTCTGCTTCGCTCATTGTCAAGCCGCCTGTTTGTTCATGTGCCCTTTTGTGCTTTCCCACCACCGTAATTGTGTGTTTTCTTTGTCTCTAACTCTGCCAGTCATGCTTGCCAGACAATCTGACGGCCATTGGTTGGACAACAGAGTTTCCTGAGAAGTCCAAGAAACAGCAGGGGCTTCGACTGTCTCTGCAAAACAATGTACTGTATCATGATACTCAGTTTATTAGATATGTTTGAGATAGATAGTATACTGTCTGTAATATGAGCATCATCATCCGTATTTCCATCATAATGGTTGTTTGCATTATTATAATCCTAATCCAACCCTAATCACTACTACAGTTTCTGTGTATGTATGTCACAGATGGCTATTCCCATAGCATCAGTGTAGCGCTGAGCCAGTGGCAGCTTACAGTATGAATTCATCTCTTTCTGTAATAAAATACAAAATGAGGCAGAGAGGGAAAAGAGGGCAATAAAAAGCTCAGCAAAATGGTAGCCCAAAGTGATTTATCTATGCTCTGAAGTTGTTATCTGTGCCGTTTGTCACCATCATAATGTACAGGAGCGGGCTATAAACAGGTGTAAATGTACACAGCGGGAATTTCTAGGACCCAGCCAGTGAATAATTTGCAAGCAAGTTAACCTGACTGCATTAAATGGTTTATCACTGTCTCTCAGGGGCAAATTTCAATCTATCAGGTCAAACTCTGACCAAAGTCAGCTGGAAGAAGAGTGAAAACATCTTTTTAACCAAAAAAAAAAACTCCAGTGTCGTTCTTTACTCTTCTCCCAGTGAAGAAATACTCTCCAGCTTTGATGTAAGTGATTCTAGCAGCATCTACTCTGAATACTTTAGCAGCCGCCATTGTCGTTCTCAAGCAGTCCCACCATTAAACTACACCTGTAAGATTGTACTGATTGGTCTGTGATCACTGAGCTCCGACACAAATGTTTAGCTTGAACCCTGGCAAGATGGATCCTCAAGTCGAACTGCCTCACAAAGTTAAGGGTGTATGGTAACATTCGGTCATTCATGGTGAATCCTACTGACTTTGATGATCCCCTGACTTCTCCTGTAGCCTGACCATGAGGTGAACCTGAATTTTCATCTAGCACCATCATCATCTCAAAACCACTGACAGTATAAAGAACAGCTGTAGTATCCGTAACTTCACCCCTAGGTTTGGTAACAACTTGGTAACATAATTATGAATCAGGACTTGTAGTATTTAAATCAATATTCCACAAAATAATGAGCAGAAATCAGTACGCTACAGCTGTATTTTAGAGAATATTAATTATGCAGATCATCAGCGTGTTGAAACTAAACTCCCCTAAACTAGTTTGGTTTTAGTCATAATTTATTACTTTCATATGTTTCAGGCTATTGAACCAACTCTGGCCAGCAACATTACATGATATTTCGTCAGTTATACATGGTGGTATAACAAAAAATGTTCATGGAAGTTCACATCGAATGTGCAGACTCTATCTCAGTGCTTTGACATTTATTTGTTGGATTTGAATGTGCGAGATTTCAGGGCTTCTTCTGAAGAGATGCAAGATAATATTAAATTTTTTTTGTGCACTCCCTATCTTAATTAAAAGTGAGGACAAAACGTGTTGAAACCACTCTTTATTTCCTGAAAGAGTGTTTTAAAATCAGATTTTCTCTCTGTCACTGCTTACTACATTAGCGATTGTTTTGGTATTGACCCCAGAGCATTCAGTCCTACCTCGATATCGAACTCCAACTCGCCCTGCAGTCATACTTTCCATCCTCCCAGCCCACATCCTGCCCACTCTGCTGTCAACGAAATTAAGAAAACATTTGCTTACATGCAAAGGAGGAGTACAAAACATATCAAATCTGCTGTGTGTATTTTCATCTTCTGTAACACACAATTTTACTCAGCAGCAGAAGCATCAGGTTTCTGTTTTCCTACCCACAGCCTGCGTACAATACATGAATCACCGGCGTGATGACGTCCCCGTCCCCCCCTATCCTCACACCTTCAGCCACGCACCCACTCGACCGCTGCCACCTCTGTTTAAATTCTGATCTCAGACCAGCTTATGTGTCTGCTGCTGCTACAGTGTGGAGCTGAGCAGACTGACTTGACACTGATCACAGTTCAGAGGTGAAGAAAGCTGCATATAGTAGAAGGGATAAATCTAGATTTGGACTTTGTGTGTGTGTGTGTGTGTGTGTCAGGCAGGCTTACCCATACTTACACAAGACAGAGACAGTGTTTCTCTGTGACTATAATCCCTGGCGTCGACTTTCATGCGCACACACTGATCTACACACATATTAATTTAAAAAAGCGAGAGCCAATATGCTGCAGTGGCTGAAACACAGAGGCACTCTGGGCATGTTTACATACAACCAATGAGGAGGGAAAGCTGTGAAGACACCTCACACACCTCACATTTGCCATGGGCTGAATCGACAGAAACATACGTTTCCCCATGTTCTCCTATCCTGGTATGAATAAACATACAAATAGAGCTGGAGGAAGCGCTTAATTGAGAGTGTTTTTCTTGGTGATTGAAATGCCACAAATCTTTTTTTTTGTATTACATTAGCATGAAGAACATAGTAAGAAGTGTAGTTGTCTCCAGATGGTTTCAGTCCTCTCAGGAAGAGCTGTGTGAAGCAGCAGGAGTAGAGGTGACACAGAGACATACTGTATTGTCAGGGATATTATGATTAATTACTATGGGCTTTGTTTCACCAGCCTAATTGCATAAGCATAGAGATAAGGGGCTTTGGCGTTACAAAGCAGCTTACACAACACAAACGCTTTCTTTTTTGCTTTGTGTGTGTGTGGAAGGCAGAAAGCATATTATACACCACGTAGCATTTCTACACCTCTCCATCCTCATCCCCATCTCTCTACTAATGATCCTTCAAAGTAGGGGTTTAGCCCCGGCTAATCTGGTGAAATTGGTAAATTGGTAATCTACCGAGCCACCGTTAATAGAATTATGCAGCGCTGTTGCCCAGATGAAAAGAAAAAAAAGAAGCTTGCGGTGGAGATAAGGGAGAGCAGGACACCTGCGGTGTCGGACAAACTCAATACCTTCCAGACGCATTCAATTGATCCGAGCCCCCAGAGTGCATCAGAACACAAAGAGGACCGAGGCTTTGATCTGAGATACACAAGAGGAAAAAAAAGGAAGTGTGCGAGAGGACGGATGAATAGGAGGAGAGTGTGGGAACAAATCCACAGTGGTGTACTTTTCCTATGACTGTAGAGGTGTCAGAAATGTTTATACGGAGCTCTGGCATCTACATAATTTTAGTGCCAAAATATTGTCGAGGTTGAAGTTAGGTGAAGGCACAATTATGCCCAAATTATTCATTGCACCTCTCTACACTTTATATAAACACAGACAGACAAGCTTCCTCCCCTGATAGTGTAAAATGCTCTGTTTCTGTCTGTGTTATGGCTCTGTGGTCTTTCTGCAGATTGTTTGTCATTTCAGGCAAGAAAAATGACAGGAGAAGAGAGGAGAGGCATGGAGAGGGTGAGGGAGGTGTATTTTCCTCTCTTGGTTATTTTTAGGCTTCATTCTGGCCACGACTGGAACAGTTTGTACTGAACCCCACTGTGGTCGAGAAGTGTGGAGGGAAGACATTTCCTCTACAGGGCTACACCTGGCCAATGGGCACTATAAATAAACAGGCGTCCATGTGCAAACACAAAGGCATATCCCAGGTGCATGTGAGAGAACAGTGAATGACGAGTTAAGAGCTTTTCCCGTCACACGAGTGCTGAATGAGTGAAGTGGAACAAGCTGAAAGAAGAACCACAGACAGAACCGCACAATGGGTCAACACAAGTACCGTATCCTACATACAGCAGAGAGCAATACTACTGCCTGTGTCAAGTTCTCATCAAATTTTGATCGAGCTCAAAGAGAAACCAAATCTGTTTGTTGTTTACCGTCCTGATCGCTTCCATTAGCCTTCTGCTGTCACACTGGGACATTTCATGTGGACTTCTGGCACTTGTTTACGTCCACACTGTGAACAGATACGCTACTAAAATGTATCTCCACACACAGTCGATATCAGTATGACCACAGAAATCCCAGAAGCATAAAAAACACGTCATTACTTCATATATCTTATAATAATGCGACATCTGAACTGCTGCCACTGCAGTGAGTGACACATCAGGGAATCCCAGAGCACATGACCCATAACCACCAACTCTCTCTTGAGACTGGTGGAGATCGATGGCCACAGTGGCCACAGTTGGAGTGACTCAATGACAGTTACGACAGCCAGAGAGGCCACAGCAATATGTTACATCTTGTGCGGGATGATAGGCCGCTGATTTCTGGTGTTTTTCCTGCATTTTATTAAGTATAATGTTTGAGGGTTATTTACGTGTACAGTACACTGGTCACTTACACTTACACTGGTCAAAATGATCTCAGTGTTCAGGACATTATAAGACACAAGGGTTGGGCAGTATGCTGATTATATATATTATATGCCTGTCCCTTTATTACGGAAGCCCTGAAAGGCCATACATACATACATTTTATTCCACCCGTTTTCCCGTGATAACGTGATAATTAATTAGAGATCTTGAGAAAACAAAATGATAGTCTAGCGTATTAAATCAAGTGCGCCCGTATTACAGAATGTATGGCAAATGCATGTAGTCCATGATACGGAGTGAGCAAACCTATTACGCCACTGTAAAATCCCTTTGATCCATAATTTCTGACAAAGGTTGATACACTTGATCTCAGGACTGGAGTGAGGATTAGTCAAAGTGTATCAACCTTTGTCAGAAATTATGGATCAAAGAGATTTTACAGTAGAGTAAATATTGTACATAATGCCCTTTTCACATCAAAATAATGAACTTTGAGGGTGAATTGCACAAAAATGATACAGTAAATATGCTTGACACTGAGTGAGTAAACATTTAGCATGGTCCTGAGATTAAGTGTATTAACCTTTGTCAGAAATTATGGATCAAAGGGATTTTACAGTGGAGTAATAGGTTTGCTCCGTATCATGGACTACATGCATTTGCCATACATTCTGTAATACGGGCGCACTTGATTAATACACTAGACTATTGTTTTGTTTTCTCAAGATCTCAAATTAATTATCTCCTCATCACGGGAAAATGGGTGGAATAAAATGTATGTATGTATGGCCTTTTCGGGGCTTCCGTACTTTATACATGTCAGTAAAATAAAACTATAGTTTCCAATTCAGGTCTGTTCAGTGAAGTCAAGGCAAAAATCTGAATGTATTGAGTCTTATGGGGAATTGACCCTACTTACTAGTTTCCATATGAGTGTATGGTCTCAATCACTGTTTCTTCCATACAGCATGGTGTTCATTTTGAAGATTCTGGTCTCATTTAGAGTGAAATAGATGACAGACCAGGGTATGCTTTAGGGCGTGACTACCTGTTATTGACAAGTCATTCTCAGTCTGTTCAGCGCAAAACACACTGGGCTCATGAAAGATTTTTCAAAACCAAAACCAAAGGTAGCCCGACTTCCACCAGCTCCACACTATGGTCATTTCTAGTTCTGCAAAACCAAGATGACAACGTCTATAATGCCAAACAATTGTCCACAAACCAATTGGCGACGTCCCAGTAGGTTTATACTTCTCAATGAAGTTTCTAGAAAATGAATCATCAATCGAACATTTTATGAGACTGTTCATTAACAATTCTGACATCATCATATCTGCCCAATGATCTTTTTGCCTGCATTTATTAAGCCAATCAGTCCTCAGTTGCTGTTCTTTACATATCACTTTCCCTTGCAACCCACATCCCCATCAACTGAGAGGTTTACCTTCCATTGCTGCTTTGCTCCACGACCATCTAAGTCTAGAGTCTATGTGATTGACCATCTCCTATCTTCATCAGCCCACCTAATGAGGATGCATCCATGATCGACTAATCGTTGTTAAACTCATTAAACGTTGTTATACACTTCTAATTGATCTGTCCTTATAGAAATCGATTACCAACTCTCCTGGTCCACAACCTGTATAAGTAGAACTTAGATGGTTTTGGTAATATCATGACCCTAAAAATCAGGAACAAAACTTCCCTGTGCACAGCTACTTTAGACTGTGTGAAAAGGTTCTCTTCACCTTATTAAATCTCTAAATTCCCTTAAAATTCCCTATGTAGGAAAAACCTTCTCCAAGTAATAGGAGATTGGTTCACAGGTACAATCCGTAGCAACACTATAGAAGACCACATTGGCCCCCCACGCCCCCACACACACACACCCTTGGGAGATGAAGTATGTGTGAGGCAGAGCTGCAGCTACAACAAAAGACTTGGAAACTCAATTTTAGCACATGCATTGAATTATGCATGCCATAGGCACATAGGCACATAGAGGACAATATATACAGTATGAATGCAAACACAGAGTTAACATTGAATATGTGACCTTGAAAGCAACAAGAAAGCTGTTCACAGACCACTACAAGAAAAAGAGAAGGGAAGAAGAGATGGGGATGGGTGATGGCGTCCATGAAACTGAAGGAAAAGGTTAGGTGTGTGAAAATAAATGTATTTATTATTTAAATATTTGGGCAACACAACCAACATGAGGAACCACCTCTTACATATCTAAACAGAGTTGGAGGAAAGGCAAATCATAAACGCTGCTGCAACTTTTATTGCCAAGGATTTGCGACCCTACTCAATTGTGGAAAACCAGGGCTTCTGGGCTTTGTTGCACACTCCAACATACCATTTTGTCACTTGAGGTGCATCAATAATCGTTTTAAAATCGAATTGTAGCCCTTTGAATCAGAATCAAATCAAATCATGAGGTGCCTCGAGGTTCCCACCGCTAGGTTACATAATAGTTTTCCTTCTTGTGTCTTCTGCAGGCACACAAAATCAGTAAAACATCCCCAGAAATCAGTTTGTTTGTGCAATTATCATTATCACCACAACATCCCGGTGTATGAATAAGCATATGTGTGTGTGTGCGTGCCTTTGATTGCATGCATACATGAGGAATTATGCAACTTTCTCCATGGGAGCAGGGAATTGCAGAGAACAGAGTAGAAAACACCTTGGGGGAGATTCGGCACAGCAGGGACGCTGCAAAACAAAACAGTCCCTCCAAACTCCCTGTTTGATTGGTTGAGAGAAGGTGGGAGGATGTTTGGTGGAGATCAAGATGAATTTAGTGCTCATGTTGTCAAAACTCCACCTCTTAAGTCTCCTCCCACACAGCGCTGCAAGTTGACAGGCGATGGTAGTTATCACCTTGGCTCCCTGTCCTCTGAGATCTGTGTTTGATTATGCATGTCTGGGTAGCTTGTTATAGCAGACACAGACAGTGGAGACGATGTCCTCAGGGAGCATGGTGCTTTGTTTTTTTGCATGTCGTGATTTGTTTTTTTTTAATGATATTTCCTATCATAGAGACACTAAACAGCCTAAACTAAACTGCAATACCCGACCGAATTGTGCACATTTGGTGTGTTTTCCTACACGTCTCATGAGAGGTTCAAGCCAGCAGCAATAAATCTGTGTTAGCATTAGGATCTCATTTTTAACTATGCTAACATCAGAGGTCTAGAGATGATGATGTTGGTCCAGACCAAAAAATCTCAACAACTAGAGTACTATGAAATTTTGCATTGACCTTTACGGTTTCTAGAATCCAGATGGTCAAAACTGTCAGTAAATCATTAAAATATCTCAACATCTACTTGATGGATCGGCAAAAAGTTCTGATGTTGCTCCTCCATGACCAAATTTCTGCAAAACTAATGACACAATAATAAACAGACACCCTCTCACATATAAAGACAGTTTTATGATTTTGCAGAGAAGACCTCGCAGAGTCACTATTTAAACGACTAAAACTAGATTCATTTTGAGGTTATTTCCCATCCGGCACCTGGTGGAAGAAAAACAGTTGAACAGTGAAGCAGAAACAAAAGCAGCTTTTGGCCACAGCTGCTCTTGTGTGTGCATTTCAAGGGCTACAGCAATTTCTGTCCACATTTTTTTTTTCCCCTTCTCCACTCGATCGTGGTACAGAAGGGAGGAAACTCTCTTGTGCCTCCCCGGAGTCCCCTCCATGTTTACCACGTTAACCATGTAACCTGCTTCCTGATGGTGCTAGAGAGAGCACAGCTATTGGTTGTCGACACTGTTCACGTGATCGAATGCCGCTATTTTGCATGTGCCGTGACTGAAAACCTCAGATAGTATTAAACATGTTTGATTTTGTCAAGACGAGAAAAAGACTGAATTAAGACAGCTCGGTCTGTGTTTTATGTCCACCTTTTACCAAACAATTGAGATGACGGGAGAACGGCGCAACTCAAATAAAACTTAAATTAATAAACTACCACGGCTGCAGACTAAGTCTTGTTAATCTAATAACTAATTTAACTTTCAGCTTCATGTCATTAGCTGCCTTACACCCCTAGAATTCATTAGGTATTCAGAAAATTAAGAAAAATTCCAATTAGATATACACACTAGTATGTGTATTATCAGCTATTTTGCACACACACTCATGCAGCCCATATAAACACACACAAATGAACAAACTCTTTGCAGCACTAATAGTGTTTGTATTAAGAAATGGCCACAGGGGGACTGGATCAATTATTCCAAACTACAGGTGGGAGTGTTTGGCTTCAAGACATATCTGAGTCACACAGGGGAAATAGTGATACTGCCTCATGAATTAAATATGACTCTGAACACAGACACACAAATACACAGGTTTTAGCATACACACCTGTGTATGTGTGTACACGTTTATGCTTTTGAGCGCACACATTCGCTGTTGTGTATTTGCAAACGCAGACATATGCGCGCGAATGTACACAGACGCTCGTTTTAACACGCAGACGCAAGCAGAAACACAGTCATTCACTGCTTGTGTTTTCAGCACACACCAGCATACACACACTACGTCTGGTTTTCTTGCCTCCTCATCTTCTCGGTTACTTTTACACACACACACACACACACACGTCCAGTCAGTGATGTATCACCTGCAGTGGTCTGGCTCAGAGCCCCCCTGTGCCTGTGTATCAGGTGTCAGAGTAGTAGTAATGTAATGAGTCTGGCTAGCTGTGGTCCATACAGAGGTCTGACACTGCTGCACACAGACAAGACCAAATTAGACTGTACAACAGACTGGCTATCAATCGTAGCGCACATGCAAACACACCCACGTGTGAAAAGATCACCTGAATATGCATACATGCTCAAACCTACTCATACACCTCGGGTGATGGCTTTCCGTACAGCTCTTTGCAGCCTGCACACACACACACACACACACACACACACACACATACAAATGCACACATGCAGAACAGGCGGTCAGGGAAAAGACAAAGGTCACAGCCAAGTTCAAGTATAGTGCCTGGGGACAGGCTGATACCACACATCAACATCAGAGCCTCTTCCACTCCTGAGGCACTGCATGTCCTAGACTAATTTGTTTGGGGCCAGTGAAGTCAAGGCTAAATTTGTCTCAGGACATTTTGAAACATAAATAACAAGTTTTTCTTTTTTTTTTTTTTTTTACAAAATTTTTCTCTCACAGGTCTCGTTTTTCATCTTTTCTTTGTCTCTTGTCTTTCATGTTTTCTCTCACTTATAGAGAGACCAAAAAAGAATTGCTCCACATAAAAGAGTGACCTTGATCAAACCTCACTTCTGTGGTAGAAAAAAAAAAACCTTTAATATGAGAATGAGCTTTAATTAACGCTGTTCAGTGCAAAAACACTATGGATTATATGAGATATACTGTAAACGACTGGGATCTGTTCTTCACTACTGGCCCAGGTTATCTGAAGCTGCAGGTAGATATCCTACTAAAAGGATAAAACACCAGCTGCTCATATACAGCTGATAGTGTGGCAGCAAAGCACATTGGTACACTTGCTACTCAGATATTCCCACTTTTTTTGTTTGCTTCTGACCTCCTGACCATACTGTTTCTCATACATCACATCAAAGCAACGAGCAGAGATTTGTTTTTTTTCTTCCGCTACAATGCTCTGCATTACTTTCTTTTGGGTTTATTCCCAGAGTAACTGTATGCTGATGAGATTTAGAAACATGAGCACGGATGCACACAATTCACACTGCTGAAGCTTTTCTTTGCAACAATCATAATCGCTTTTTTTGTCATCATTTATTTGCAATATTAACAATGAGCTCCCAGAAACAGTAAAGAGGCACTACGTAACTTTTAGAGATGACATATGGCTTCTGTGAATAAAAAGTTGAATTTGCCTCAACTCAATTCTGGGGATGCAGCCTTGCTTGTGTCTCCGTCCAACCTCTGTGGCTGTGAAGTGAAGCTCCCATGTTAAAGTGTCCAACTTCACAGCAGAAATAAACATGTTTACAGCCTGGTACACAGGGTGTCCGCAGGGTATTAAAAAGTATTAAAAGGTAGTAAATCAGCTTAGTGAAAATGAAGGCCCTTAAAAAGTATTTTGTAGTACTACATTGTGTGCAGACTGTCATACAACCAATAGTATTGTTTAAAGCGTGCATGTGTGACCCACACCAGGCCGGGATCTAATTGTGATTAATATCACATTTCAGTGCTGCTAGTATGTCCAGTACAACGCTCCAACCGAGTCCCACCACCAGCCAAACTTCCACTGCAGCCATCGCATCTTCTCTGAAAGTAATCTGTGTCTTCTAGACACTTGTTTGATCAGATTTTACTGACGGTGACATGGAGATATAAGCAAACAATTCTACAAGTGTCATCATCATTTAATTCAGACCCGTTCTTCAAATCAGTGACACAAAAACATGAAACAAAACAGCACAAACACATATCCCTCGTGGAATTAACAAAACCTTTCAAACTTTGTCAGAAAATGGTGTCTTCACAACAAACACCAGCAACAACTTCAACAATCCACATAAAAAGAGCAGCATTCAGACTCAAGGGTCACTTCACAGTTCACATACAAATATGTATGTGAGACACACAAAAAATCCCTTGGAATTAAAAAATAAGATGTTACGGTCAGATCAAAGCCTGGCTTGATATTAATTTCATTCTGAACTTCAACATGAATATTACAAGTGGTAGCTGTTTTCACTAGAAATATCGAAGATCCTCCTCTGATCAGAGGCTACCACATCAGATCTGATGTGCAAACATCAAATAAGTATCAAAATGGCACAAGACTTCAGTTTTCATAACAGCTATACACCCAACAAATTTCTTTCCAGCGGTGCTTTGGTTGAGCCGCATGACTCATAGTGAATTCATGTAGTAGTATGAATCACATTTCTACCTCTGTAATGCGAGACTTACACATCCAACTGAAGTCAAATGAACAAATACAATACCTAAATTAGGATGATTCATATAGCCTTTTGCAAGTTTGAAGCACCAGGTAGTAAATACTGTGAGTAACAACACAAAAAATTCATTTTTTCAGTAAATCACTTAATATGTATGCAGTTTTTGTACCAGGCTGTAAACATGTTTATTTCTGCTGTGAAGCAGCATTTTAACATGAGGGCTTATGGAGATTAGCTCATTCTGTAGCCATCCTCAAGTGGCCATTCAACGAATTACAGTTTTTTTTGGCAATTCTACATTGGCTTCACTTCACAGGCACAGAGGATGCCAACTGGAGCTGATGAGCTGATGGAGGGTCATCTGGGGCCAGTTCAGTGCAGCCAAGTAGACAAGAACAGACTGGACAACTCTCACTATGAGGCGTGCTCTTTGCTGCGACACACACACACAGATTAAGCACATACTGTACATATACACACTAATACATGCCCTTATCCAGTTAGAAGCTTCAAACTCACTGATGGAAACTTACACATGGAGACACCTCCACCTCCTCAAAGACCTGAAAACACACATTCACACACACTGGCACTCATCGTCTGTCCCTCTCTTAAGCCTTCCAGAAGTGTATTTTTGTAGCACAAAAACTGCCGAATCCCAGAGAAACACAGTCATGCTGCATTGAGGTCAAGAGGCTTGAGCCAGAAAACTTGGCTATTGTAAGTAGTAAAGCAGTCAGTAAATTGTAGTGTTGCTTCAGCTCCTTTAGTGCTGATTAATGGCACTCGGCTGAGAAAGGGAGCATGACTCTTCTCATCACTAGGCATCTCTGTGCTTGGCTAATTGGCCTAGTTAATCCAAACGCCTGCATCCAAGCCTGTGTAGAGCGATTAGTCAGCCTGTCAAGTGCATGGCTTGTACCATTTGGAGCCGAATAAGGGAGAAAAAAAAAAAAAAAACGAAAGGCAGCAGCTGTGGCGAAATGGCATTCTGTGCTTTCTGCAAGATGGTTTCAATTAGCACCTGCTACCTCCCACGCCACCCTGTGCAGTGTTATTATTTTATTTATTTAATTATTTTGGCAGCACTTTTTACTTATTTTTCTGTTCTGTTCAACAACAATGATCTGACTTTTTCATCCGTGCAAGTGAAACAGCTTTAAAAGACAGCAGGGTCAGCAGGTTGTTAGAAAACCTTCACGACAGCTCGAAAGGCTTTTCAACACTGGACAGTCAAATGACTTTAAAGCTGCTATTATTGATATTTTTACAACAACCTGTGATAATGTGGAAATGTGACGATGTGAAAGTTGCTCATATTGATGAATCATGTGAATCTGCAGCTCCCCTCGGCCGCTTTATAGCAAGTTTAAGCTCGTTGTTTAGCCGTCTGGTCGTAACTTTAGCTTTTCAGTTAAAAAACTCTAAATACGTCACTATACAACCTACTCAGACGAGTCACCACTAAGCGTTAACAACTAGTCGGTGAATACAGTGGCACATTTAACTGTTAGTCATCATCTTGTGATGATATGTGAGTGGTGTGTTCACAACTTGTTTTAATGCCCCCAAGTGGCAAAATTTAAAAAAAAAAAAATCAGTTTTTGCAGGTTCAAGTTTCTGACTGCATTGCTGCAAATATCTGGTCAACTGATGACCTTTTTACTAAGCACAACAAAGGACAACAAATCACAGAGACTGGAAATGCATGAGGTCGCAACTTAAGCCGGATTTAAACATATAGTCATCTTCTCATATAAAAAAGCAATCAGGAAGTGCATCTCTTATATCTTTTATCATACAGGTTGAATGAATGATTCGATGATATAAATGCCTACATTTAGTGTAAATTCTTTTTTTTGTTTTTACATTTTTGTAGGTTTGTTCGCAGTTTCATGGCAATCAATCCATAAGTTGCCGAGACCCTTCACACAAAACCTCCTGATGTTACTAAAGGAAAATTAAAGGTATGACCAAAATCTTTCGGAACTTTATTTAAAGAGCAGATTTTGAGATATTTCACTGGTTAAGTGGAAACTTTGACATGTTGATAAACACCAAAGCTCGCAGGATTCACCCTCTGGGAATAAAATGTCTGTATAAAAGTTAATAGACATATTGCAGTCTGGACCAAAGTGGTGGAAAAAGAGACCCTGCAGAGCTTCTTGGACGAGTTTAACTGCTCTCTGCAGTGAGGTGAGCTAGCTGGCTCATTGAATACGTATGTGGTTAACCTCACTTTCAGATACAATTACGCCCACCTCTCTCACTCCTCTCTCTGCCACTGTGTTTCTTACCAGCCCTCCATGTGAAGAGCTGCTCTTACAGATGGAGGCCTAATTTTTTTCACTCAACAGCATCCACTGTTACACTTCTCCAGTAGGATCCGCCAGCCTGGATCAAAGAGCTGTTGACACAGTCTGAACTGACTTGTCAAGGCTACACCATGTCTGTCTGACATTCTGTTTGCATTACAGAGCCTGCAATGGTGTCGCAGTGAGAATGTGCTTTTGTAATATCTGCTAGATAGAAACAGGCTGTAGCGTGTCAAAGACACAGTGGCTGCTCAGGATATGGATGTGCATGTGCAGTATGTGAGTAGGTGTGAGCAGTCCTGCTGTGTGTTGCCATGTGGGTTAAGGTTGATGTATGGCTTACTATTCCTGCTCTGCAGCAGCAGCAGCAGCAGCTACTGCAGAATCTGTTAATACTCCCACAAAACACATGGGCACATACATCAGCAAGACCATATGTTCATGCAGGACAAATACACATTCAAATGCATAGAATTAACAACAGGTACATGACCAGAGCTAAAACTGATTACCGATGAACAGTAAATCAATTCTTGGCTTTCCCCATATCTGTTATAGTAAAGTAAAGTATGTCATCTTAGGCTCTGTGAAACTGTGTTTTTTTTACTATTTTCTTAATCCAAAATCTTCATTCCAGTCCAGCCACCCTGTGGTGAAAACTCATTTCAGTTGCTTGTATCTGCAATCACATTGGTTTGGTCACAACCCAAAGCTCATGACCAGAGGTGAAGGTTGGAACGTAGATTAACTGCTCCACTCCCTCATCACCTCTAAGTTCTGATACAACTCCCACATTACTGCTGATCTGCTGATCCATCTATTGATCGTGACAAGACCGAGGGTGAAGGGGTTCAAGTATCTCAGGACTTGAACCCCCTCACTTGGAGATTAGGATTGCTTCAGCCGGTTTACTCGCTTGCTTATTTCCTAGTATGCACAATGTGTTATCTGGGTAAAGGAGATCTGTCGGATATTTAGATAATACTTTGCATGCAGAAAAAGAATCAATATATACTGTAGAGAGGTAAAGTTAAAGTAGAAGGGGAGCGATTAGCACGCCGGATCAGTATCAACAATACAACAACAGAGGTCAGAAACATCTACAGCAGTAAACTGAGCTTCACCTTCTCTTTCAGCCATTTGGGTCCTGTGTGATCTGTGAGGGCACATAACTGAGCGACCTTCCTTCAGCATTAGCATTTCCTCCCTCTGGCTTGAATACTGAACTAGATGGAAGATTTCTTGGGCAGTCCCTTTACCATTTTGCAAATGCGTCATGTTCTCTAGATATAGAGTAATAAAAATAAGTCAATGGTGGCTGGAGAAAAAAACTGTGTCATGAGGATGAACTGCTTAGATAGTCAAAATAAGAGCTATTCGAGTGTTTTAAGCCAAAATTTGTTGGGCATACAGTTGGTGAGAAATGATGCAACCTCCTCAAACCCACACACATCCTACTTACACTTAAGGGCAGCGAGGATAACAAATTTCATAATGGTTTAATTCATTTAGTTATAAAGCTGTAAGCCTAATTGATATGCTTATGACTGTACTTTAATCTAACAAAGTAGTATTTTGGCTTTCGCTCACTATTCTGTTTGTATTTTTGCAAAAAGTGAAGTGAAAAAAAGTGAAGAAGTTGTTTAGATGGAGTTTAAGAAAGGGAAGTCTTAATATTGCCAACTCGGACATGCACTCTGCATTTTGTCATGCAAACAAACAGACAGCACAGGATCTAAGAAATACTCTCCCTTGTAATTTCACTAGTGGGACCCGAGAGATGATAAATGCACATCAAAGCATAAAATTCCTTCCATTGTATCCTACAGATGCCAAAAAAAACATGCTAGGAAAAGCACTGATTCTCCCCTGTGGTGCCTATTGCTATATTTGCCCTGAGCGGAGCAGAGAGGCTGGGAAAGACGAAGGGGAAGACACAACCGTGACACCTTCAATTAGAGACTCTGGGTTGACAGCTTCCGTCTCCCGTCCTCCCTCCTCTCCTCTCCACTCCTCACTTCTCCGATAAGAGAGCACAAGGTGAGAATACTGCAGATGAAGCGTCTGTAGATGTCTATGCATGCATGTATGTAAGAGATACACAATAAAAGGAGACGTACTGTGTGTTTAAACAAGAGTTTAGTTTAAGTAATATTGCAATTTGACAACAATTACCAACTTAAATAAAGCAAATAATCAAAAGGTATTCATATTTTGGGGCCATTTGCTCTCTCTTATTTTTATTTCCACAGAGATACATGGGGTCTGACTAATCCCTTGAAAACAATCAATTACATCCAGTTTACTACTCCAGTAAGTAGTCTGAGCCTCAACAGAGACAATTACTAGTCCCAGCCAGCTAACGTTAAAGCTTTCTAGAGATCGAAGAGTTTCCCCAAACTGAATAAACACCATATATATGAACACTAAACTGCGTAGCTAGTTCAGTCTTGTTAGTCAGACTGTTAGTATCAGTCTTGACATTCATTTATTTATATCTTAAAATAGATAATCGGTTTAAATATATCAGATAGCTGTAGAAGAATCAAGATCACATTTTGTTCATTGATGTGTTTTCCCTGGTTTCTGCCTTTGTAAGGCAACATAATTAATACTCAAAAGACAAAATGTCACGACACTATTTGCTCAGTGTTTACTGTAAGCTTATGTATAGGTACAAATCTGCATATTGAATTTGTTTATAGCAGGGAATCTGTTTCTGAAGGTAAACATGTAGACAGATGGACAGTCAGGTAAAAAGGGAGCGAGGTGTGAGGATGACTAAGAGCTGTGCAGCAGTCTCTTACTGGGTGACCCTCAAAGTGCGCACACACACACACACACACACACACACACACACACACACACACACACACACACACACACACACACACACGGCACCACAGGAGCAGGAACAAGCAACACACGCTTCAGAAAACTGGCACACACATCCACTAACCCTCTGCCTCTCCCTCAGCCTCCCTGCATCTTTGTCCTTGCACAGAAATAGCAGAAATATTACTCTGTGGCTGGGAAAGTCCCATGTGTCCATCACAGCCTCACACTCCCCGCTTTTCCTCTATTAAGTGTCTTTTAGTTACCTTTCATTTTCTCATCTCTCTCTTTTGGCAGTATGACGTCACTTTTTACAGCACGGTTAGCTGAGACCTTTATCAGTGGCGACTTAGCAGGAAAATAAGACAGTAGTACATCGACTGATTTCTTTAAAGCTTTGCCACATGTTCAGCAGTTCCAGCTTCTAACATGTGCAGACTTTCTTCTTTTCTTTGCTATATCTGCTACTTTATAAGCTATTAAGCGATAAAATGGCAGGCACATTAATCAACAATTAGAATAATCATTAGTTGCATCCCTAATGCCAGACCAGATAAGTGTACTGTAATGTATTTTGGCTTTAATATCAAACATAAAACAACTGTACTATGGTTCTTGCTAAAGTCTAACCCGGTATTAAAAAACAGGCATGATGGCATCATATTATAATTATTGATTTTCGTCCCACTATGACCTTTCCCAAGATCGATCACACAGATGATCATGACCTTTTGATAAAAGGTGAGCGTGCATGCGACATCTCGCAGAGGAGTATTAATTGAAAACCACACCCCGTTAAACATCAAACCTGGAGGACAGGCGCTATAAGACAAAGGCCCAGCGAGCTTGAAATCCTCCCGAGTGCACATTGTGCTCACTATATGTGGGTCAAGACTGATATCTCTGACTTAAACCGCTCCAAAAATAGCCGTGGATGTAATCACCACAGAATTCATCAAGCACAGCTGAAGTGCTGAGACACGTACAGTAGAGGTGAGCACTCCTGCTCTGAATTCACCCGTTCAAATGCACACTTCATTGATCCATTCACCTTGAGTGTAAGACAGGAACTAAGTAACACTAAACTTATTATACATTGTCTTGGCAATGCTGGTTGGCAGTTTAAGCATATAAGAGTTACAATACTGAGGTTAAAAGTCTGATGCTGGAGCATTGGTCTTCTCTTCTGTGCTGATAGTGTCTTTTATATAAATCAGTGGTGCACCATCTATTATTGATGGATTCAACATGCTGCCATCTTTGCTGAGATAAAGCTTCTCTCTGGAAAACATTCTTTTACTATGAGCTCACACTGCGTCAGTCTGTACTTGGGTCAAATAATCCAATACCAATGCAAAGACAATGAGCATGGACCACTTATAAAACAAATGTGCTATGGTTCTTGCTAAAGTGGTTCCAACCAATAAAAACTGAACTTCTGGTCCTCCCACCCAAACATACTATGCACCATGACAAAACATCAAAACTTGAGTCTTGGGTAGCGAGAAACTTAGGAGTCACGACCGATGAGCAACTAACCTTCTCCGATCACGTTGTCACGGTTGCCTGGTCGTTTCGCTTCACACTTCAGAAAAATCAGACCTTACCTGACTCAACATGATACCCAACTCCTGATACAAGCTGTGGTCATCTCACTCTCACGACTATATTACTGTGACGAGCCTCCCAGCCTGCACAGTGAAACCTTTTCAGATGATCCAGAACATGGAGACACACCTGGTTACTCATCGAGCTCTACTGGCTACCTGCAGCAGCCAGCGTTAAATTCAAATCGCTAACAAAGTAGTCTCCAATTCTGCACCCACCTACTTGAACCCCCTTATACAGGCATATGTTACCTCCCTTAGCTCTGTTGCGCTTCTCCAATGAACGACCCCTGGCTCTGCCATTCATATACTAGGGACAATCTAAACCTTTCTCGTCTCTTGTTCCTAAGTTCAGACCAGATGAGGGGCGTCCCTCTCTACCTTCATAAACCTCCTGAACACCCAGCTCCTCGGAGAGTACCTCCTCTCCTAGCACTACTGGACAGGCTTAATCTTTCCCCCTTTGGATCTGTCACTTGATTCTGTGCTAGTAACACGTCCTTGTTTCACTGTACCTTAATTGTTTTGCTTTTTGTAAGTCGTTTTGGATAAAGCTAAATGACTGAATGTAAATCAAAGTCTGTCTAAAAAAAAAAAAAATCAAGTCATCAACAGTTTGGTGGAACATTATGAGCATGTTTGCAGGCTTCTTTATTTAGGTATACTTAGGTTTATTGCATTTTGTCAGGAATCTCTTGTCTCTGCTCTTTGTTGCCATTTTTGGAAACCACAAAGATTAAATCACAGTGCTATGACTGCTCCTGTCACCCTCTATTCTTGTTTTACACGCATCGCCTAAACAAATGCAGCCGCACACACACACACACACACACACACATATATATATATATTTGAGAAATAGCATCACACACATCCCTCAAGTATCATCTTCGTTCTCTCCGATTTCTCCCTTCGAGCCCTCTCCGACTGCTCTTTTGCTTTTGTTTGTTAAAACAGAGATTATGAGGGAACAGCATGTGTCATCTTATTACACTGCATTGTGTCTCAGCAAAAACACACAGGCAGGCTCCCTGACAATTAACTACCCACTCTCAGCTGAGTAATGCCGCAGAGCTTCCAAAAAGACCCCTTTTTAATGTCAACAGATGACATTGTGTTATGCAAGCAAAACATAGTGACATGATCTGTTGAGACAGTCTGTTAAACTGAAAATATTGCACTTGGGGTGGTCACTGCTGCACCGAGAATGGGGGCAGAGTCTGTCGCGAACTGGCTATGAAATGGTCTCCTCCCTTGTTTTGTGCTGCGGGGTGTGAACACCAAGTCCAGCTGGGTTGGGATTTCATCACTTTCATTCATATTTTGGTTTATATTGCCTTATAAGATTACAAACATTCCAGCGAGACAGGCTCAAAAATGCATTCTCACGGCTACCAAGGCCCGTTTTATTCGTATAAATGGAAGCTCAGGAGGTGATGCCAAGCTCCCATGTTGAATCATCATTTAAGGATTATTTGGAAACAAGGGGTGTTTTATGTTATGTTATGTTATGTTATGTTATGTTATGTTATTTATTTTTAAAGGGAAGTACTCGCCTGGGGTAGTTGGCAGAGATTTGGCACTTTACAGGAGTGAGGGCCCAGCACCGTTACCATGGTAACCTTGGCACGCCATGCTGGCAAATCTGGCAAGATTTTACAGTAGCTATTGAAGATGAGGAAAAAAGATAAAGTGAAATTATGCCGTTAATAGAAATGACTTTAAAAGAGGTGACACAGGATTTCTGGGAACTGGTCACTGTAGAAGAACAGATGTTAGCAGGGTGCAAGACATACTGAGGAGGTATATATGTGTGTGTCTTCTGAGGCCATTATGGCTGTATTTTGTGGATTTTGACCAAGTGACATATATTTCTAACCTTAAAGCAGAAGCAGCACAATTAAGAGCATGGCTGCTTTGATTAACAGGTGGGTGCCATTACAGATGCCTTATTTAAGCACCCAGGCTTCATTCAATCCGTCTCAGATCCACCAATGATGCACGTCTTTGCCGATATTTAGATTAGCTGGGATGCGGAAGAGGCAGGCTGCCAAGATGTCGAAAGCCTGAGCCACCACACTGAGCTTCACATACGGCTCATCAGAAACCTGTTGGTGACGTCACGAATATGACGTTGATATTTATTCTGTCTATGGTTTTAACAGGCGATATTAATGTGAAAACAAACTTTGCCTGTAGCATAGGCAGTATAGGCAAATGCTAAGTAAGATTAAAAAAGAGATTAGTTAGATCAACTAATTACAGATCATAATTAATTAATCACATTTTTTTTTTAAATCTCTTGACAGCACTACTTATAACAACACAAAGACGCCCGTGATGAAAGTTAAAATACTACATTTCTGAAAATTACATCAATGTGTCAGCCATGCGGGATGCATTCAGTCAGGTAATGTTGAAGAGATTCAATGTTTTTCTATTCTGTAATTACTGCTTTGTTTATTACTTTTTTCATTCTTAGTGGTGGACCCTGCCATTGCCTGTCTGCATGCATGATTAAGGTTTTTCATTTTTTTCACTGACATGAGCCTCACTGTATACTTTCACTTTCCTACAGCTGAGCCAGACTGAGTTCTTCCTCTAATGCAAACCGAACATTTCCTACTTCTGGCTACTTCACGTTAAACGGGTTCAACTAGTGAAATGTAAGGTGGCTTTTCGTGTGAAGCAATAACAGTGATCATCAAAAATGCATCTACGAATCAAGAACATACATTTACGGCATTTTGTGAGGCTGCTGGTTTTTGCAATACAGTACTAGACAGTATGCATTACAGGCTTTATGTCATCATACTGAGAACTGAGAATCCAAGACTGTAAACCAGCCCACTCCATTTTCCACCACCGCCATCCCAACTCCCCCTCATCCCCTCTTTACAGCGAGTGAGTTTTAAATGAGAGCTCTTTGTCTAGCACCCAGACTGTGGCAATCCACTTATGTTGACACATAGGAAGTCTCGTGTTGTTTCGTCTTTAGGGGTGCTAACTGGCATACAGATCAAAAAGCCTTTTGGACACGGGATGTTAGGGCTCTACAATTTAATCTGACAAGCCACAAATGCAGACAAACAGTAGCCAGAGCCAATGTTTCTTGACAGTGTGTGACTTTGGTGGAATTGAAGGACTCAGTATTTTAATGTATGCTTTATATAAAAGAAAATATCTGTAGGAGAGAAACAAGAAGTCTGCTATTATCTGAATGAAAATACAATAATATGAAATGTCCCAATATAAAACACAGCACTATGTTGTTGTAATTTTAATGAATATACAGTACTAGCTGCGGGGGCGTGATGCACAGGATAAGATCAGGGGGATGTGGATGGGATCTGACGACGCAAAACAGACATCAAAACTGTCAAGAAGAGCTGTCAACATGATCGCAAAATGCAAGTGGCACACTTTGTCATACACGTTACTGTTAAGTGAGGAGTGTAAAGAAAAGAAAGGGAGACAGAGAAGGGAAGGAGGTTAACACTCTATAGTAAAAAAAAAAAGGACATTTTGAATGTGGAGCAGAGACAAGCACAGGCAGAATTACACATAATTATCCCGGCCAGCTAAGCTTCCACACTCAGTGTAATTAATGCCGTTCAGCTGGGAGAGGGTTTAAAATTGTTGATATGTTCAAGAATGTTTCAGTGATTTTCTCCACATTCAACAAGCTTATTTTAACACGTCTCAAGCAGATACTTCAAGAACAAGAGTTAGAGGTGGAAGTGAAAGGACCGCTGCACGATCTTGATGTCAATCTGTTTTGACATACATGATGTATCTGTTGAGAATATGTCATTCAACATCGGAACTACTCTTCAATGAAATCAACTGTTGTAAAAGCTTATAATAAACAAACTTCACTTTAGCATTTGTAAGTGATTAAATAAAAAATAACAAGCCATGCTTTTAAATTAATGGATTCTCCTAACTCATGCTATTTTCTACAAATGCAGCAGGGCAAATAGTCAAGTACAGCAGAGAGAACGCCCACAATGTTGAGCAGATTAATAATTTTACAAAAAAAACAATCTGTAATAAAGCAACCAGGCTTAGATCAGTTTTGTAAAACATCCAAAGGAAGATTTAATTAATTGATTTTAATGAAATATCCAGGCCATCTCAACACGCAGGAGCATAAGGACCCTTCAGATCTCAACAGCGTCACTTGAGAGGAGCAGCGTTGCGTCTCAGTCTGTCGTTGTGTAACATGTTTATTGTTTGGGTCTCCCCATTAGGAGTTGCGCAGCTCTCTCTCATGTTCCAACACCCCCACACTTCTGCTCCTTGATTGGTTAATGAGGTCCACTGCTCCATTCTGAGCGGAGGAAGTGATTGGCTCTACACCTACACTGCCGTTAGGGCTCGGTGACGGTCTCGTTGGAGGCATGTGTCAGCCCTCGTCATGCTAACTGACACATACATGATGTCGCCCACGGGGGTAACAAGTGTCCCAGAGTGGTGGAGCAGCCTACACCCAACGCCCTCATCTGTGCACATGATAAAGACCTCATCATTATCACTTGATGAGCAGTAAATAGTCACTGGGTTTGAAATGAGAGTAGGAAAATTGGCTGCATTTGGTATGCAAATATATTTCAAACAACAAACTAGGCTGGTTACAGCTATGGAGATGTCACCATGGGAGCGAAGCGGAGACTGCAGAAGAACCACAAACAACATGGAGATGATACGATGAGCTTCCCATCTGAAATGTCCTTGAGATAAATAATGAATATCTAAAAGAGAGATGTTTATTGTAGTGGTCAACAGCTCTGCTTGATGAACTGTCAGTGACTTCAAATTAATTTGGCTACGCCCCTAACCTCACCATATTATTGGCGTTTTAAAGACAAAGTGAAACAGACGTGAATTTGCAATAGCTCCGATCACATTCATACACATAACCTCACAGACATTTGACCTCCAATTTCAGCGTCCTAGGGCAAAAACTCTAGCTGCAGAGTAGCTACTGACCAGCCAGCTGATCAGCTGACCAACACAGCGAACAAGAGTACAGATGAGATGTGGACTTGAGTTGACTTGAGTCACTGTTGCAATCTAATTCGCAACATGACAGAAAATAAATGAAAAAGACAAAAATAAAGACTTGTGACTTGGATTGATTGTCTGTGCACATTTAAATGTTTTAGTTTGAATGATATATAATATTATAAACCATTAAAAATTATAATGTTGTCAATGGTGACATTACAAGTGCCTGCCGTTTGCAGGTAATACTACAGTATTTTGTGGGATGAATGTGACTTGACTTGTCCAAGAAAAAATGACTTGGGACTTGCATGAGACTTGGATCGAATGACTTGAGCCACAGACACAGCTAATAAAGTTTTCTATGCTCTTGTCTCTTTGTATATATACCAAATATATGTAAAAAAAAAAAAGCAAAAACTAAAACAATATGTTTGTGCTCTAATTAATAGAGGTGTGGGTGGAGGCCTACAGTCATCTACAGCTCCCTATATATGCTAAACTGCACCAACTTCAAGGTATCCAATCAAATAGGAACAATCTAAATTGAAATTATTCTACTAATTAACTTATATTTCAGTGAATTTCAAGAGGCTATAATTCAGATATCACAATGTGACAACAACGTGACAATGTAAAAGTGGTCATGCAGTGATGAATTACCACCCACATCTGCAGCTTCTGGTTCACTCTCACTGCTCTCATGGTGTTTTTTTAGGTTGCAGCTGTTTTCAGACAAAAAGCTCTAAGAGTCCACTGTACACTACTTTCTCAGCACCAAATGGAGGACAGATACAGTTAACAACTAGCCAGAAAAACTCAAAATGAATGAAGATGTTCACCAGATCTACTGAAAAACTGATTAAGTGCCAGTGTTGTGTTCACTACTTGTTTCTGTCACCTCCAAGTGGTAAAAAAAACTGTTTTGCAGGATTAATCCAATCCATCCAATCTAACAGATTACTACTCAGATGTAACTTGGGCACAGTTTATAATTGGTCATCACCTAGACATAATATCCACCAGTGCTGAGAGCTCATCCTTTATCAGCTCTGAGTAGTTTGCTTTATCTTTGCCAAAGCTCTACAGCAAGACGCCAGAATGTGTAAAAAAACAAAAACTCTTTGACTTCATCATCTCCCCCATCATGACACCTCCACCCATGCAATTTCAAATCCTCCTGTGTTTATTCCGTGCCGTATGTATGCGTTTACCTTTGCCTCCTTCTTAGTTTCATTCAACACTCTCTACATTGTTAAATCTTCTTCATCTTCTTCTCCTTCCAAACGCCTCTCCCTCCACCTCTTGTCCTTCTCGTGTCCAGACGTAACACTCTCCTCCAAATGATGGGTTCTCAACTCTCCAGATGGCACAGTCATTTCCACAGACGTTCGATTTCAAAGGCACAGGGAGGAGGGGAAGGCAAGAGGGAGATCGGAGCATTCAACATGGTGGCAAGTGGTAAGTGAAACACACTCACATGCCCTCACACCACTGGTTTCAATGAGATGATCTGACGCTTGAAGAACGGTTCAGCGATACAGTGACATTTGGGCAGGAATAGTTTTCCTGTAATAATCAGACCTGAAATGTAACGAATTAAACCGTTTTTACTTTGTATAATTTTGATATGGCTCACCCTGTGTGCCTGTGTGTGTGCATACTCTTCAAGTAAAGAGACTTTGCAATTTGACACGTGGAGTTGCAAGTGTTGAATGCTTATCCATCTGTTTGCTGAGCGTACATGCAACATAACGACCAATTACACATTTCTGCATCAACTGATTTCAGTGAATACACTCATTAGTGAAATGTTAAATGTTAACTCACACTTGGGATTAAGTTTGTTTGTGGTCTGGGTTAGTCATCATCATAATCATAACGACTATTAACCTAAAGATGCAATTTTCTACTCATCATCTAACTCATGTAATCCATTTATTTAGTATGTTTATGTTTTATGTTTATTTATATACGTTTCCCATACATTACATAATACATAATACATTTCTGTTTGAGTCCAATCGACAATAGCAGAGGAAACGCCCCGTACATCGACAAAGACACCAAAGAAAAAACAAGAAAGAAGACTTGAAAGTAGAAACACAAGTTCCCAACTTCCTCTTTACCTCCAGAGTTTCCAAGTGGTCTTATTATTACTAATATTTATGCCGCTGTCTCAAAGGCTGTATCACTTTCAGTTTACCTCAGATTCTAGCTCTGTGACAAAATTATCAACACCACTCTGGAAATAAGAGAGATGATCACTAAAAAGATAAATGTAGTGAAAGCGAGGCTCACAGGGGACCAATCTAAACATGGATGGTGTCATTATTCTATAGCCGTTACACTGTGCAAGTGACATTTACTTTATAATGATAAGTTAAAGCACTAAGGTTGTTGCCACTTTAAATCTAAACTGGTCATGTCAATCTTCTTAAAGTCTGACAGACGATGGGGTTTACATTTGGCTTTAAATCTTAGAATATTTAAAATTAAACACACAGCATGACAAACCGACTTGTCACACTGGAATACTGGACGCTGGAGATTTTACATTTTGCTACAAGCGATTCTTCTTTTGGCACAATAAATGGATGAGTCATGGATAAAAAAACACAACCAACACACAATGAAATGAGTGGGAATGAAAAAATACAAGATGCACAGTAAAAGGGAGCAAAGGGAGGAGTAGTGACATCCAAGTTGAGTGTGTAATTGTATTGGGAGTATAGGATATAACTCAGAATGTCCATATGACAGGATGTATTTTCCACAATGGACCACATCACATTCAGCATGAACCACATCTTTCTCTAAAATGTACATTAATGATCAATGTACTTTCTTTTAGTTATATTGTGGTGAGTGACATCTTCCCTGTGGTGACGGGAAATAAAGTAAATTACAATAATGTAAAATCAGTCACTTGTATTCAAAGAGGAATGGTGGGAAATGTGAAGCTGCTGAACAAAAAGGCATTATGTATGAGCTTCGTTATAAAATGATTCATTCATCTGAAAATCTGCAGCTTCCTTCATCCATAACCAAGGTGAACCAGACATCGCCTTTGTTACCTTTAACAATAAAAAGGTAGCCCAGTCACCAACCTGGGAACAGCAGGAGCTCTGTCCTCCACCCACACAGAGATCCTTTAGTAATAAAGACATTTCCACTGCTGCAGCACTACAATCCACTACTCGCTTTTGTGTGGTGGAGGTGGGTGATCACAGGAGAATCAAATAAAAAAGCTGCTATCTGGTATTTCAATGCGCAGCAGGAAGCTCTAGACAGCCCTTAATCTGCCCATGCCTAAGAAACTGTAAACTAATATCAGCCATGCAGAGAAACGGGTAAATGATCACAGGAGTCACATGTTATCAGCCTTCTAATGACTCTAAGAAGCCAAATGTTCTGCTGGTGAGCTGCACACATGTATCACTGTCACTTTTAGCAGCATAGATACGTATATTATAAGTAAGTATATTATAAAGTGTGCCAGCGTCACAGAGGCTCGAGTATATAACTTCATATTTCTGCCACAGAGAAGCAGTTCTTAGAGGTTCATTTCTTGAGCAGCTTATGCATGAAGCTCAGTTTACATCCACAGAGAGAAATACTAATAAATATTTGAGCTAAAATCTCTCTGTACTGTCTGGCTTACAGTAACCAACCACCATTACATGTCTCCATCGTGTTATTATCAACAGTTATAAAATCCATTATGTGTCATGTAGAAAAGAAAGAGATCTGTACGTCAAGCCTCTGGGGATTATCTTACTATATGGTTCTTTAAAAAGCAATGTATTCCTTATGCACTGAAAAAGCACTGTCTCCAGCCAAGAACATGCATCTTTCAGCCCACTTCCATGATGCATTCATGGTCAAGCTCTGCTGTCAAACAGTGCTGGAAATGGATAATTCCACCCTTGCACACCAGCGTATATATACTTAATCTGAAAATGTCAGTCACACTCCCGTCTCCTATGATCTGAGGAAGAGCTGTGACTTTTTGAATATGGTCCCTTTGTTGTGGGTTTATTATCATGGCAGTGCAGCCGGCCTGAAGATTGATCACACCTAAAAAAAAAAAAAACACCTTCCCTGTTTCATTCAGATTTCAGTATTAGTAAACTTTCAGACAACGTACCACACATCTGAATTATGACTTGTTGTCATAGTGTGGAGTGGCATTTACTCGTAATGGTGTGAGCTACACGCACAAACATTTTGATGAGTTGTATTCTTCTTCTACTCATTGTATAAAGGTCAAGTGCAGTAATCTTGCAACGTGTATGGACATAGAGTGACTGTGTCATGTATCTGTTAATGCACTTGCACATAAGCAGAACGGAACATAATTAACTTTAATTAGGCGGTATACATAATACATATAATTTCCATGAACTTAATTTTCTCCATTTAGTATCTCTTAATTTATTATACATTATATTTTTTGTGTACAGGCACCTTACTGGTGATCCTACCTTAATTTGACCCCAGTAATCCCCATTTTAACTCTTTGATTCCCTCACTACTCACCCTTTCCTTTGCCTTTCTCTCCCTTTAGCTGCTTAAGTATCAGATGTCTAGAGAGAAATCTTACACTAGCAAAGGCGGTTAGGGTTAGGTTAGACAACAGGGTGTTGATTTCAGGGCATATATGAGGTACTCTGAGTTCAAGTGGAAGCTTTAAGTAAAAAACCTACAATAGCCTTCTGACTATTAAGACGCGCAATGTGCAAAATACTCGAGGAAAGGTGTTCAGTGCTCTTTAAATAAACAAAATATTTCGCCATAAACTCACAGTGAGCATGTTTACAAGGATGACTTTCACACTGAAACAATGGGTGGTGTTGTCCATCTGCCACACCTGTGAACAATTTGGCCACTAATTGCTCCGTAAGCAGCTGTTGCTAATGGTGTTCGTTAAGACCTGGAGTGCAGATATAAAAGAGACACTAAGGGATTCATAATAAGCTCAGAGGTTACTCTTAAGTCAGGCTAGTCCTGGTGAGCTGTTTGTCTTAAACCATAGCTTCTGAGGAGTACAGGGTCCTGCTTCTCAGCTGACAGCCATGGCTCTCAGACTCCTTTTGGGGTAGGTTTTATTCACATTGTGTGTTTGAGCACTTTAATGTTTTAACTAGTTCTAGACAGACTCTGTCTCTCTTGTAGGGTTTCCTGGATTTGTTTCTTGGTATTTAATGGCAGTGATGGTTCACCAGCTATAAAAGGTAATGTTAACTGCTACACTTCAATATCCGTGAGACATATGTTTCATCTTAACTGTTAATTTTCCAGGCTATGGATACCCACATAAATCTGACATGCGCAACATGGCAGAAGAATACACATTGACCTCTCCAACTTCTGATGAGAGCAACTTTCAGGATTCAAACAACCAACTAACAGACCCTGTATACACAAGCTACAACACACCCACTGTTGCACAACAACCAACTTGGACCCCGTATGGACAAAACCTGCCGAACACACCGAGTAATCGTCAAGTAGACAGACTCATTAATGGTATGCCAAGAGACTGGGGGCAGGAAAACCTTGACAAACCAATTGTATTTCCTCTATCCAGTAATCTAGCAAAACCTCAGCCAGGTCCTGTCCAACCTCAATCAACATCTTTTAGTGTTTCTACCAACAATATGCCCAACCCTCTGAGCACTGGTGCTTCTACTCAGTATGCTAGTCATGCCTACCACGACCCGCCCTCCAACTTTCAAGCTGGAGAATCTCCTAACTTGTCTCTGCAGCCGGAGCCAATGGACAGTGGTTATGGTGTGGTTGACTTTAACGCTGGCTCCAGTGCAGCTGGAGGTAGTGTTCCCCATCTTGTATATGAGGATGTTTTTCAGTATCCTGAGACTCAAAGTTCTGACAGCATCTCAAATACAGCAGGAGGGTATGGCCAAGCTGATGTGAGCAGGGAGTCTTCAACTGGATATATATCCACATATAATGAACCCTCATTCCCACATTACCCAGCTAATGTAGGACCCCAGTATCCTGTGTTTCAACCTTGGAGGTGGTTGGCCACCCCTGGAGGAATCAGTGGTCACTCTGGTCAACCTGCCTACCAGCCACATGTTGAGATCTCTCAACAACCACAAAAAACATTCGACACCAAAAAAGATGAGGTCAACCAGAGAGTCAGTGAACCAATCCCTCCTCCAAGCTATATTGTCCAGTCCAGAAACTCCTATGCACGAGGCAGGGAGCTCTCTGGCAAAACAAAGTACAATCCAGAATCTTACCCGCTGCCAAGCTTAAAGGGTCCTGCACCTAGTCAACCAGCTACCCCGAAAAATGTGAAGAACCCTGATGGGTATGTTCACAGCTTCAAACACTTGAATAAATGTCCTAACCGAAATTATGCCTAATCAATGACCTTTTGTCTTTCAGAGCCAAGTGGTAACCAACATGGATATTGTATTAAAGTCTGAGGTAAATGTCTCAATTCACAATACTTTCTAAGAAACATCATGCAAATAATAACCTTTGCTTTCTTGCTTGCAGAATGCTGTGCCCTCAGAAAATAAAACTTTAAATTTGAACTATGCTCTGTTGACCTTATTTAAATTTAAGATGATTGCAACACACAGCATCTGCTCATTAACATACTTGCAAAACTTTAATGAGGTTTAGTCAGTGTGAATAAGACCAACTGGATGTATTAACGAGATGACAAACCGTTTAAGGAACAATCAGTGCTCAACTTTTCTGCCTTTTACATGAAGCATGGTGCTTTCATATCTACACATCAGACAAATGAACCAATGTACACATGGAAGTGGTTTACCTTGGCATTGAAATCCTTGTTTCCCAAATCCCCTGCAATAAAGCACATGAGTGACATTAAAAGGTCATCTCAAAATTACAAATGTCAGTCTTGGATCTCAGTGAAAGAAACTTAAGTCTGAGCACAAGAAATGGGAATGACTAAAGCATGCACAATCGTGGGATAGTATCTGCAAGCTCCACATCAAGGGTATTAATGTGAACATAACTTGATCAGAAATCACAAGCATTGCATCTAGCTAAATATTCTGCACTGTCAAGTGAGTCAAAGGCTGCCTGAGCTGTTTAAAGACAGGTGTGCATAAGGGCTGCTTACCATATGAAGTCTGTGCAGTGGCTGCAGAACGTCGGCTGCTTGAAAAACCTCGCAGTAAATTTGTGGTTTTTCACTTCATGCACATTTTTCTGCCGCAAAGCACCTTTGCGGGCGAATCGGTTCCCAACCCCAGCTGAGTCGTTGTAATGTAAAAGATGATCAGCCATCATGGGGGGTAAGAAAAACAAAACAAACAAACAAAAAAAAAACTACACAATCACAACTTCGTGTTGTCCCGACCGATTTCTGTAAGGTCCTAGTCTCTTCACAGCTCTTGATAAGTGGCGGTGTTTCTTGCAGCGCTCCGCACGCCTCCCCTCTGCCTCGGACTACAGCTGAGCGCTTCTTTTTCATTCAAAGTGACGTAGCTCATGTCTGCCTTCACGTGCTGTGGGAATATTTCACTTCACAATTAACGACACGACACGCAGAGTGCACCGGGAGTGGTTTGACTGAGTATTTAAACACATGAAAAGTGTGTTCTGAATAATAGCTCAGAGTTATGTCATGCATTATATACATAAATATTTGGTCATATTTTGAGTTTTGATGATGAATGAACCACGTCCCTGCATCAGTTGGTGACCGTCCTACAAGCAGAAGGTATTGCCCGCCATCTTGTGGACATAAACTACATTACAGGTCTTGTTTGAGAGGAGACAGATAGAGACAGAGAGAGCGGTGTTTCGGTTCAACAAGCGACCCTGTTAACTGGTCCGCCGCATGCTTCTTACCACATGTAAAGATACATAAATGTCCTCGGGAGTGCCTTTTTGTTTATATTCCTCCCATTGACGTTACAATACCCGGGTTGTCTCAGTTTGACGGATACACATTCTCTGTCCATTTTAACAGTTGTGTAACTATGGCACCCACGGGTCACCAGTTAACATGGTCGCCCGTTAAACCGAAACACCGGTCGCTTACGCTTACGGGTTGACATAATTTTTCTTTTCTTTTCTTTTTTTAGTTTAAACGCGCAATTAAAAAGCTCTTTTGTGACACGCGGTGATTTTAAAAGCATAAAATGAAACTTAAAACTAATGAAACTTGCCTATGTCTTTCCTCAAAACAAACAATATTCGTCATAATATCTTCAGTAAATGATATACGGGCAAAGTGAAGTGAAAAACGTTGCAGTTTCTATGGCAACAAGGAGACGCTGCGTCCCCACGGAAAGCGGATGTGGCGTAGTGAGAGGTCGCTGAAGTTTTGAACCATTTTGAGCGGCGGAATCAGTGCTCAGTGTAAGTCATCTTTTTAATTGTTGTTTTACGTTTTCATAAACAATATGTGCTTTTTTTTTTTAACGTGTCGTTGTTCACGAGAGCCTGACACGCCGCGAGCTTTTTTTTTTTAACTGGTCGCTTTTCGCTATAGCTTGTTTGCTAATGCATCTGTGTTAGCTCGTTTGTAAACACAGCTCACACGCTGTAATTAGGATGTTGTCATGTTATGTTATGCTGACGTTACGTGACACGATGCTGTCTCATATAACTATATGTCCACTCTGGTCTTAAAGCGAGTGAACAGGTCAGCTATAAGCACTGTTTATAGCGAGCTAAGACAGGCAACGCTAGTCAGTACTTCTTGTTTAACTGCGTTAGCTCACCGTTTTCATGTATTTATCCACTCAGGACATCATGAGCAAACACGAGGACTCGTGGGATAAGCTGGAAACCGAGTTTGACCATTTTCTACTGGACATGAAGCCATATGTCCTTAAACATCCCAACAGGACAGGTGAGATTAGATGTCATCTCTGTTCACTTCAATTAAAGAAATCAAGTGACAAGATACAAACATTCATGTATGTAATAAGATGTGTCATGATTCGCCCTGTCCTGTGTCTCTCCTCCTCTCACCTCAGAGCGCCAGCGATGTGCCACATGGATAAAGAAGCTGTGTGACCCGGCCACATGCGGTTCAGGTCTAATAGGTCGGAAGAACCGCAACATGTATGCCCGTTTGCTCCTTTACATGCTCAAAAGAGGAGTCTTGGAGTTACCTTTCACCAACAAACCAGAGCCTGGCACCCTCAAGACACTCCCTGCCTACATGGTAAGAATGACTGCTTTATCTAATCATAAACATTACTGTTGCCGTGTAGTAGTGACAGAACTTACCGACTTCAAACTTTATTTGTCATATAATAAACTTCAAAGATAGTGTCATAGTCAAGTTAAAATGAAGATCATCTGTCTTGAATTTTCCTTTCTAGTCCATCTACTTTGATGAGCCACTGACTGGTCGACCTGTGGAGCACAGCAATGCCGGTCTGCCTGATTGGGTGAGAGGAGAGCTGAGTGGCCATATGGATGAAAGTTTGACTTTCAGTCTGCTCAAGGACAGAACCAGTTCCACACCTAATGCAGCACATCACAGGTACTGTTCCACTGTGCATAACCTCTGTGAAGTATATATTGCTTTACCTTTTAAAAATGACCTAAGTGAAACATGGAGATGAACATAGTATGATGGTCAGGATCTTCGCTTTATAGATTTAATCATTCTTATGGACTGGTGCACAGTAATACATGTTATATATGAACAAAACATTGACTATGAACTGGATTTTAACTTAAGAAAGCTGAACATATAACTGGGTCTGTAAATTTAAATCTTGCACTCTGATCTACATTATAAAGGCTGACCAATATGGGAGTTTTGAGACCGAGACGGACTCGGGGAATAAATAACCGACTATGGTGGCTGATATAGTGAATTTTTGAGTTAGAGTGAAAATAGACCTTTTCTATGTGAATTGTACACCAATATGACTATGCAAAAGTACACAGAACGCTGTTTACATAGACAAATAACTTTTATTAAATAATAGACATTACATTTATAGACTTTTTAACATTTTAAATAATTGAACAAATACATTTTCAACTTATTCTAGTTGAATTTGCTGAGAGCTGCTTCTTATCTCAACTTTTTTCACTCTTACTTGGGTCAGATTTGTTGCATGCAAGTTTAGTCTTCTTCTTGGCCACGGTTTTTAACATTCAGCAGGATTCAATGTTGAGATGTCGTAAGATGTGGTCACGCCCTGCTTTCTGTAACTCATACCTTATTCACACTGACACAAGTCAAATCCACGTTAAGGGTCTACCTGAAAGGGTCAATGCATGTCAGCCGACCCTCCTTAATGACCTGCCTCTCTACCACTACTGGATGTGGTTTGGATGCTGCCTGGCTTTGGTGAACTGGCGATGCAAACATGAATTTATGATTTATGATCGGCCTCCATATTTTTACATTAGTTCAAAACAGACTGGCTCTAAATAGGGCCTCTCTTGTTTTTCGTGTATTTTGCGGCCATCACACTTCACAGAAGGAGAGGGTGAAACGAGGGGTTGCAATCAGCAATTACACTGCCACACACCACTACGATCTTTAACTTTTCAGACGTGTCTGCATGCTTTGATGTTTTTCTCTGCTGTGCAAACTGCTAAATGCAATGGATTCAGGGTTTGAGTGTTTTTGGTGTTGTAGATAAATGAGCTCATCTCAATTCTGCGAGGAACTCTGTCCAAAAAATGAAGAGCTGAAACTGATTTCCATGTACAGCGTATTGGCCATATAACGTACTCTCATTTATCCCCTCAAGAGCTCACAGTTGCTTATCTGAATAAAAGCAAGCTGGCCTGGCACCCCCTCATTTGAAATGCAGAATGTTTTACAAAAATCGACATTCTAGTATAGTATCCTATTCCTGCATAAACAGAGTTTATTGAAAACAGAGCTCTCCTCTTGCTCCAGAGGGTGACTTGACTTAAGATTGACAATAAAAACCCTTTTTGGTCAAACATACAAGATGCTACACATAGTGTATAAGATATTAATCCAAGAATTCAGTTTTGATGTTCTTTTATCAGACTGAAAACACTGAGCTTGGCTGTGAAGCTAGATATACACAGCTTTCGTGACTGATCGCTCATCGTATTTGCTCAGCAGCGCTATCTGAAAAGCCAAAGACATTGCCAAGTTCTTGCATCAGTCCGCATGAGCTGTCCATTCTGACTTTTCAAAGGGGCACACTTCAAAACAGCATGAGAGGATGAGGAACCTCTCGTATTCTCTATCCATCTTTCTGTTATTTTCCTCTTTACACTTTCCCAGTTGTTGAACCTGAGGTCTAGCCCTCACAGAGGAGAGCGAGAGAGAAGAACAAGCAAACAATACAGCTCGGTAGCTCATTAGCTCGTTCTCAGCTAAATGCCTAAAACACTAATGTATTTTCGATTTAGAAAGCTTGAAATAGCCTGACTGAAAGCTCACGCATACATATACACACATGCGTGTGAACTCTTTCATCATGCCTCACTGCATCATCAGTCATCCTGGTTTGTGAGGGATGTTTCCTCTAACTCCAGGCGGTCTGGGGGCCTGACAAAGTAATGTTAGTAGTGGTTCAGAATTTTTCAATCCAATTAACATGGAAAGGCAAATCAGAGCCCAGTGGCTTGATATGCTCATTAGCATAATACAAAGAGGGCACTGTAAGTGTGCTTGATATACATCAGAGCTCTGCGTAAAAAAGAGTACATGCCCTCTGCTGTTATATGTAATTCTAGTTGTACTGTCAGGGGGGTGTAGAATATTTGATTCTTAGAATATAGTCATTAGGACTTGTCTTTAAATATTTGTCCCGCAGGCTGGAACTCATTTTAATTTTGTGTTTTGAGTTTGTACATCAACGCTAAAAAATGTTAATGTTGTAATGACAGCATGCTTGCTCCCTGAGTGTGGATTAAATGGACTTGATTATGTTTACGATGCTTTTATTTAGTTTATTGACGCTAACTATTATAAATATGTTTGTCAGTTTAATTCAACACAGGATGTTTATTGTTGCCTTTATTATGATTATGTCTATCATAGAGGTATTTTTACATCATTGTCTCTTTGTGAGCGTATTAGCTGTTCAAGCTTACATTACAAATAATTCTAAACAGTGTGGCTGCCGTCAGCCCTTCCTCCCCTCTGCTATAGAGGGTGTGGATAGAGAGGTTTTGTGGGGAGCAGACTGCTGAGTACCGTAGTGTCTGATTGGGATAAGACCATGAAAGACCCTCAGATCACAGGCTAACGTCCTGATGGAGAAAATTAGCCCGGCCAAGAGTCCTTTTATGTGTCTCTCTCATTTAGATAAGATTAAATGGAAGGAACTCGTCTGACTCCATCCCTATGATGTGGCAACGTTTGATCTCCGTCTCACTCGCCATTAGTCAGGTGATGGGCAGGGCTTCTTTTAGCTTGTAAAACTGTTGGGTCTGATTCAAGTTTCAAAATCCAAAGGCAAAGTTGGGATGATTTTTTTTTTTTTTTTTTGACATTTCAAGATGTTACTTCTCTTTCACACTGAAGGGGATGCGCTGTAAAGTGTGTGTTTGTGTGTATCATCGTCTAACCTCATTAGTTTAAAAAACGCCCTGAGCAAATTCCACCACGCATTCCTCTGTCACTGTGCTAGTCTCAACTTAGCCACAAGATGGAGCCACTGGTTTGTCTATAGCAGAGGTTCAGGCGGAGGAATGCTGCAGGAAAGCAAGTGCAGTCAGCTCGGGTCAAGAGATCATACAGAAACAGCTTTGGTGATTAGCCTACATGTCCACTCCATCTTCTTACATGTCTCCCTGTGTTCAAAGCAGACAGATAATGATAAAGACATGAGGTTGTTTTGACATGTTAACTTAGTAATCAGCACAGCCGGTGTCAGGTTCACGGCTAAAGTTTAGTTTTGACTCTTTGTACGTGAATCTACAGCCTCTCTTGTAGCTTTATTATTGTCTCTTCCTCTCACTCCTGTCCGCCATCTGTGTCCTTTTCATCCACACATGAAAACTTTTAAGCTCACCCCCCCTTCCCCTCTCTTTCCTGTGTTCTTTTTTTTTTTTTTTTTTTTTTGGCTAAGTGTGACAATAACATTGTCCTTGCATTTGCAGTAGTCAGCCATTGATGCTGGTGTAAACGCCGCACGTCTCTCACACACAGGCCAGAGTGTTTTTCACTGATCTTGCCTCCAGGTGGTGTTGGGTTATGGTGGAGGGTGTGCAGAGGCAGAAGGATGTTTGTGTCCCAAGGTCAGACTTCTTTCCTGAGGGTGCCCGAGGCTGAGACCCAGGCCCACTAGCTCTGCACCTGGAGGTCAGGCTGGGGTATGGATGTCAGGCTGCTTTAATCAGCCAAGCTGCAGCTTCTGAGGCTCTACATGGTGTTCTCATTTTCTTCTGTGTGTGTGTGTGTGTGTGTGTGTGTGTGTGTGTAGGTGTGTGTGCCTCTGTGTGTGTGTGTGGTTCTGGCCTGACTTGCCACTGCTTTGATCTCTGGGCCTCAGACTCCAGACACATCTGATTCAATTATCCTCATCCACCTGTTGACTTAGAGGCCCAAGATTGCAAAGCTTGGCCCCCTTATCCAAGTTTCATGGCTGCATGTGTTTGTGCATGTGCATCCAGGTGTGTGTGTGTGTGTGTGTGTGTGTGTGTGTGTGTGTGTGTGTGTGTGTGTGTAACAATATTAAATACCTAACAGTATCATTGCTTTAGTTATGGTCAAGATTTTGCTGCCTTCCCCTTTTCAGTTCAATCAATTAATCCATTTATAACTCATTATTATTATTATATTATTATATATTATTATTAGTAGTGAGTAGTAGCAGTAGTAGTATAGTAGTAGTAGTAAAATATGACTCATCACACCGCTCCATGATATAAGATTAAATTTCTTTTTATTGTCATTGTACAAACATAAAACAAATTCAGCTGCACTCAAACTGGGCTCAGAATAGTAAAATATGTAAAATAGATAATAAATACTCTTCCCCTATTTACCATTACACATCAGACATAATTGATTCAACACTCATTTATGTCTTATTTTTACATGTTAGTAACAGAGCTCCAGAACTCGGTGCAGCTTTAAGGATGGATGGATGGATGGTGGATTTGCATCTAACTTAAAGATCTGACCTGCGTTAACACATTTAGGTCCTGTCTTATTCCACACAATCTCGTCTACTAGAATCCTATTTCCCCAAAATCACTTCGACATAATCACTTAAATACTCCTAAACTTCCTTTAATCAGGATGTTCAGAACAAAAATAATATCAGCAAGAAGAACATTTTGTCCCTTAGAAGACCTTTAATTCTTATAGGCAAACTTACAGTTACATATCAGTTAAATATGTCAGTCTTCAGACCGTAAATAGCATTCCTTCCATACTTTAGTGCTGTGAAAATAAATGGAGGTAAAAGAAAATTACAAAGGGGACTCTGCTTGCTCGGATATCCTTCCTGTTCCATATTCAGAAGTCTTTCCAGCAACTTCACAGTAATACGCTTTCCTCCGTGAGATAACACCGCCTGTGACAAATGAGGTTAAAAAATTCTCAATGCCAGGAACACTTTTAAAAATGTCATGGGAGGAAAAGAACGCCCATAGGCTGCGAAGTGTGAGATTGTGAAACAGTGCCCTCTAGAAAGAAACCTGATGGCTTTATTAGATGACAGATTTTTTTCTTCTTTGGATTGTCCTCCATCTCCCCGTCTTCTCTAACATCTTCATTCAATAGCATTAGTGGGCCATTAGTGCCTCATGTGGCTACATTTAATGAGCTAGTGAGCTCAGTTATGCCTTTGTGTATATATGTGTGTGTGTGTGCACGAGAGGGAGGGAGCGTAGTAAGAATAAGAAGTGTTTGTGTGCAAGTGTGCCAATGAATATAAGCAGTTTCCCTGTTAAGGTCCTGTTTAAACCATGATGGACATGATGAGCGACAATGATGAGGTGTGTGATTATAAAAGGATTGTACAAGCCATAGACTGGTGCTCTGTGGGCTGTCCATGGAAACAAACTGATGTATAGCAGGGACATTTATTGTTCAGATGGGATGAAATGCAGACCACAAACCATGCAACCAATGCCAGATGTTGATCTGTGTAAATAACGAGGCAGGCTGCCTACGCAAGCACATTCATATGCAAACAGGGGGACAAGAGCAGACTCAAGAGACGTGGATGCTGTAGGTTAACTTCTTACACTTCTTTTTGTCTTCCAGGAGACGGCTGTATGAGGACAAGACCCCATCGCAACCCATGTCCTCCAGTCCACTCAAACAGTCACCCAGACATGGTGCCAGGATGGTTAGTTCATCATCATTTCAGATTGTTAGCCACACCTCTGGACTTCCCTAGTATACTTGCCTTAAGATTTATCGAGTAGGGATTTCAGATTTATAGATCGCTGCAAGGTAGCTGTGATGACACACTGAAATATTAACAGCAAACCTGCTGGTGCCAGCACAAATAGTAGCCACAGTGTTTTGCTTTCTTCTTTAATGCGGACCAATTTGGAAATTCCT